>NW_028254126.1:0-1000 GCF_964263255.1 Lissotriton vulgaris
ATATATATATATATATATATATATATATATATATATATATATTCACTGAAAAAACCATTGGTTATAGACCATATATAGTTAGGGATTAGCCTTTTCAAAACCTTATTTTACTCACACAAAACCATTGAAATTTCATATATAGTTAGTTCCACTAACTATATATTGCGCACCCGCAATCCACTGCTGATGATGTCACATATTACATCATTCATGACATGGTTAGTGACATCACTGATGACATCAGTAGGTAGAAAGGTAGTTTCTGTATGAATACAAATACGAAGGTGAGCTATAGGTTAAAGCGAGGCTCAAGAAAGGGGTTTGTAACTAGTGATGGTTACATTACCTTTTTGCGAGTACACGCTGTGTTAGAAATTAGAACTTTAATTTTTCAGGTGCCAGGGCGCCATGATCTATATGTGGTGGAATAATAATACATTTCAGGTAATGGTCTGAGAGTTTCTTGTAGTTAAAGTTGCACAGCACGCAATGTTAGTGTTGGATTTTCCAAAATAGAGACTGCTCTGGAGTGGGGATACTTAATTACTTGAAGCGCCTACAGAGTTAACTGCTGCTTGTTTCAAGAGAGCGAGGCTAAGCGCTGACTATGCCGATTTCCGCTGCGCAGTGATACATTGTGGCAACAATTACGGTTGTAGCTCTAACTTTTAGAGTTAAAAGTATCAATTAGCTGTGAGACGCATTAACGATATTAAAGTTCCTGCTGGTATCGAGAGAACGGGTCTAATCGTTTGTTTAGGAAATTTACGCAGTAAAACATGGAAGCAGCATTGTGGATTCTCGCTGGGGTTAATTAAATGAAAACGGCACTAATGTGTTATGCTAGCTAGTGGTTGCTGGCGGTTCATCGTACCTGTTTGGTAACGTGATTTTCTCTTAGGCAGCTCTGTCGAGGGTACAGCTTTGCATCAGTGGTTTGTGTGACCGTGTCTAGGATTTAATGAGACAAAGCGGTCATAGATGCGTGGAGACTGTTTGA
>NW_028254127.1:0-51359 GCF_964263255.1 Lissotriton vulgaris
TTCAAGACAGGACCTGATCTGAGTGAAAGTATTTTGGGGGAAACTTTCGCAAAGATTCATCACCCAGCGCGAAAGATATTGGCAAATCAAAAAACGCTTTTCTTATGGAAACTAGGTCATAACAATAAGTGCCTACTGGGGACTGCCAGTAGGTAATATATATATATCGTGGAAAAGGTGGCAGAGGCGGAACAAGAGCAAGAGGAAAAAGCTTATCAAGCAAGTCGACAAGCCCAGTGGGGGTCCGAACAAGAGGAAAAACAGCACGCAAGTAACCAGCAACATGACTGTGGTAAATCTCTACCGCTTTTTATATGGCATGTGGCGGAGAAGAAATCTTTTTTTTGTATGAAATAATGTCCCATATTTACCCATACCTATATTCTCTGATAACTCATTGTTTAATAACTTTTTAATCCAACTGTATTTGTGGTTTTATTATTGTGCTTGTACATATTTTATTGCACTTTTATGGTCTTTTGACTGAAATAAAGTTATCAAATGGAAATCTCTCTAACCATACTATTTCTGTTGATCAGCTAGAGGTTTTAACACGAGGGTTATCTTTCTGCCCAACTGCTAAATTCAACTTTGCAAATGCACGCATAGATTTATTTAAATTTACGGGTAAACTAAAGTTAAGAAAATAGCATGCAACCAAGCCAAGATCTAAAAAGGATCGGACTGGGGATAAACCAAATACATTATCAGCGCATGATGTTGAATTGTTACATGCAGTTAATGAACTGGCAGACTGTGATGATATTGATGATGACCCATTTTTTAATGCTATTAACTCTGAAATCAACATTGAAATGTGCAGCGCTAGTGGGTTTAAGCCTAAATCTATTTTTGTACCGCAAATTGTGAACAGCTATATTGACAGTTTTGAAACAGGAATGGTTCAAGAATGTAGAAGAATTGAAAGGCACAGACCCAAACAAAATTTGAATTTGACAAAAAAACAGTTTCTGGCTATTAAGGAGATGGAAGGTTGGTCAGATGTGATCATAAAAAACAGTGATAAAGGGGGCAATATAGTTGTTTGGCCTTTAGAAATGTATCTGAATGAAGGGCTCAAACAACTTGGAGATCAAGAAAATTATGTAAAAGCAACTATGCATGAATATAACACATCAAAACAAGAATATTTTGATAATTTGAGTAATTAGAAAGCAAGGGGTAAGATAGAAGATGATGAATATAACTACCTTCTATGCAAATATCCGCAGATTCCAGCTTTATATTTATTGCCAAAGCTACATAAGAATGTGAATACACCTCCAGGGAGACTAATTGTCTCATCAGTGGGTAGTTTATTGGAAAACACCTCAAGACACTCAGGCAGTCTTATTCAGCGGAACTAGCGCTGTCTAGGGACACTGGTTGTTTGCACGATCGCCATCGCAGCAGAAGCGAGGCCACGCCCACCGGACAGGCCACGCCCACAATCCCTCTCCCCAAATGTGCCTCCCACGCAAGCGCAGCGGACGAGCGCAGCGGGAGCGCCGTTCGCGCGCCGAAGGCGTGCCAAAGGCAAGCCCGTCTGGGCCCGTCCGGGCCCAGACGGACCTAGGGCCAGAGACCCTGTCCCGTATCCCGGATATCCCGTATGACCGCATAGTGTACACTGGGGACACGCTTCGCGCACTCCAACCGAAGACTATGTCGGCCTGCTACCACACGCATACCGAAGGTAAACCCTTCTTTAACTGTAGACGCTGCACTCCGACCCCCATCAGTCCAACAAAACCTGGACTCAAGATGGGACTTCTCAATTGCCGCTCCCTTCCAAAACATGCGCTCGAAACAAATCTGCTAATTCAAGATAATGACTTTGATCTGCTCTTTCTCACGGAAACGTGGCTATCAGACAGTACTGACTCGGACATTGTCGCAGCCCTTCCTCCAGGGTACCTTTGTCAAGCCCAACACCGACCCAAAGGGAGAGGAGGGGGGGTAGCCATTATCTTTAAGGAGCAACTCATCTGCAGAACCTCCAACGCCGATATCGAGGACTGCGAAAGCTGTCAATTTTCCATTCAATCCTCCCCAGCTCACTCCCTGTCAGGATTACTGATCTACCGCCCCCCGGGCACCCCTGGGAAATTCCTCAACGCCGTCACTGAATCAGTCTCTCAACTAGCACTTTCCGCCCCCAACTTCCTCATCCTAGGCGACCTAAACTTACACTTTAATGATCCCACGGACCGGATAGCCGCCGACCTTCTCCAAGACCTATCGTCATTCAACATCCGACTGATCAATAATGAGCCCACCCACGAGAAGGGACACCTACTGGATCCCGTCCTCACTAACGTGACAACCATCACTACCAGGCCACCTGCGATCATCCCATGGACGGACCACTCTCTTGTCCCTATCTCCTGGGAAATACCCACCATCAACCTTCTAACTACTAAAACTCAGGTCACGGACAGACGGTGGCACAAACTCCCATCCGGTGAATGGGCCGCCGCCCTTGCAGACTCCTCTCCTGAGCTCTCCACCGACCCTGCCACAGCAGACAAGCAGTTCAACGAGTGGATCACTTCCTCTCTGGATGTACTTATTCCCAAAACTTCCTCCTTCAAACATCTTAAAAGAGTTTCCTCGGCCCTATGGTACACTCCCGAGCTAAAAGCCCTGCGCCAAGAGTGCAAGAGAACGGAACGCTCCTGGAGGAAAGACAAATCGAAAATAAACAAAGACGTTTATTCTACCTCTCTCTCAAATTATAAAACTGCTATCCGAATAACTAAGAGCTCTTTCTTCCAGGAAAGAATAGAGAAAGCAGTGTGCTCCAGCAAGGAATCCTATGCCATTTTAAAAGATCTTCTGAAACCCCCAGTACACGGACCGAGACATCTCACAGACCCCAAAGATGACCAGATAAAATGCCAACAATTGGCTGACTTTTTTCATGAAAAAATACAAAAAATTCTCGATTCAATTCCCCCCGTGATCCCGTGCGAAGAAAACAATCTTCTGCACCTCCCTACAACTAGCTGTCTCTCCTCTTGGGGTCAAGTCACGACCGAAGAAGTGGGAAACACGTTAAAATCCATAAAAAGCGGCTCTCCCAGGGATTCCGCCCCGCTCCGAATCCTCAAGGAGGTAGCCCCCACGATTATTCCCCCTTTGACCCATCTGATCAACACCTCACTCCAACAGGGAGTTGTACCCCCGAGTTGGAAGGCGGCAGTTGTGAAAGCTCTGCTAAAGAAACCCTCGCTGGACCCCGAAAACCTGGCTAACTACAGGCCCATTTCCCTACTCCCAGGAATCAGCAAGATTGCTGAAAAACTGGTTAATAAAAAACTTTCCCAGTTCCTGGAGGCCAACAACATACTAAAAAGTTCCCAGACGGGCTTTCGTCCAGGGCAGGGCACGGACATCGCCCTTCTAGCCGCGGTAGAGGAGGCCAGAGCTCTATTGGACAGAGGAGGATCAGTGGCAGTGATCCTCCTCGACCTAAGTGCGGCCTTTGATACCGTCAACCACCAACTCCTCATTAAAAGACTCAAGGGAGCTGGTATAGACGGCTCGGCCCTAGCCTGGCTCTCATCTTTTCTGGATCAACGGACCTACCAGATCTGGGAGAATAACGCCCGCTCCTCCGAAGTTCCCCTCCAATGTGGCGTGCCTCAGGGCTCCTCCCTGAGCCCTACATTATTTAATATTTATATGTCCACATTGGAGGAGGTCATCATCCCATTCGGAGTGAGCGTCGTCAGTTACGCTGACGACACACAATTAGTTGTATCACTATCCCACCCCAGACAACAACCAGCAGACCTATATAACTGCCTGGCGCAGGTCCAAAGCTGGATGAACACCTCAGCCCTAAAATTAAATGGCTCGAAAACGGAGGTTTTGCTCTTCGGCTCGAAAGGACTCACACTCCCCCCGAATATTTGGCCAGCTTGCCTGGGCCCTCCTCCCGAACCTAAAGAAGAAGTGAAAAGTCTGGGAGTGTGGCTCGACACCGACCTCACGTTTGCCGTGCAGGCAAAGAAAGTAGCCGGGACCTGTTTCGGGCTCCTGAAATCGCTAAGGAAAGTCCTGCCCCTCCTGCCCACCAACTCCCAAAAGCTGTTAATTCAAGGCCTCGTACTTTCGAGACTTGATTACAGCAATGTGATCTATCTGGGCGCCCCCGAAGCGACGCTGAACAAGCTCCAGAGAATCCAGAACACCGCGGCTCGGATTCTTACAAAGACCCCTGCCAGAGCCTCGGCCAAACCGGCCCTCAAACTCCTCCACTGGCTTCCCATAAGGGAGCGGGTCAAATTCAAGGCCCTGTGTCTAGCTCACAAATTACTACAAAATCAAGGCCCCCCTATTCTCAGGAAATTGAGCACACCCTACAAACCCTCAAGATCCCTCCGGTCGGACATGGAAAACCTCATCGCCATCCCCAGATTCAAGAAAGCCCGGTCCGGAGGAAGACGTTTCTCAATCCATACCGCACGACTCTGGAATTCGCTTCCCCGCGACCTGCGACTCGAACCACAATATCTCCGCTTCAGAAAACGGCTTAAAACTCATCTTTTTCCCCAGTGAATCCTACTTCCTCCTTAATACTGATCCTCTCTGCTCCCCCTCCCCTCCCTCTCTCTCTTCCCCTTTCGTTCTCCTCTGTTCCTCCTAATTCAGGAGATAGGATCTTGCCAGCGCCGGGATACCTCCGGGTGACTGCGCGCTTTATAAAAATAAATAATAATAATAATAATAATAATAAGATACATTGACTATTTTTTGCAGCCGTTTGTACAGTCATTGCCCTCTTATGTCAGGGATACCTCGGATTTTCTCCGAATCATTGGGAACCTGGCATGGAAACCGGAGTATTGGTTGATCAGCTTCGATGTTTCTAGCCTTTACACAAGTATTCCACAAGACTTGGGTATAGATGCAAGCAAATACTTTCTGAGAGGCAGATCACTTTCACATTTGACACACACTGACATGCTTTTGGAGATGATAAGAATCTGCCTTCAAAATAACTATTTCATCTTCCATAAAAAGTTGTATAAACAAATCCGGGGGACGGCGATGGGTACTTGCTTCGCCCCCAGTTTTGCAGGACTTTACCTGGGCCGGTGGGAGGAGCTAGTGGTGAACAACATCTCCCACTACAGTACCCACGTCGTCCTCTGGGCCGTTACATAGATGATATTTTCTGTGTTTGGGGAGGTACATTGAATGAGGCAAAAGAGTTTGAAACCATCCTCAACGACAACTCTCTGAATCTGCAGTTTACAAGCACAATGAGCCAAACCCAACTAGAGTTCCTAGATGTAAAACAAGAGGTTAAAAGTGAAGGATTGTGTAGCACCCTGTTTCGCAAAACAACAGCAGGTAACAGCCTGCTACATGCGGGAAGGTGTCACCCCCCCCACCCGGATTAAAAGCATCCCACTGGGGGAACTTATAAGAGCCAAACGTAATTGTAGTACCCCAGAAGGATATGTACAAGAAAAAGAACGTATGAATAAAAGATTTCAAGAGAGGGGATACAGTCGATCTATAATCAAACAAGCAGTAGATCGAGTTAATCTCCTTGAAAGAAAAGATTTGCTTATCCCCAAGAAACATGACAAAAAGAACAAATTTGTTTCATTACTACTTATGACAGTCAGGCATGGGAGGTTCTTCGCAGTTTGAAAAAATACTGGGATGTACTTAAATTAGACAGCGATTTAAAAGAGGCTATGAATGAAATCCCCTCAGTAGCCTACAGAAAAGCAAGATCTTTGAGGGACAGTCTAAGGACTACTCTCATTAAGAAACCACGCAAACTAAATACGGTCCAGGGGGTTTTTCCCTGTAGGAAGTGTAAGGCCTGCAGACACAGCCACAATTGTAAATCACTAAAATTGTCGCAAGACCATATTGCCCATAAAATTAACAAACATTTACATTGCACCACTGATTTTGCAATCTATGCGCTACGGTGTCCGTGCAATAAATTCTACATTGGCTCTACTACAAAGCCAGCCAAATTGAGGATACTAGAACACCTCAGGGCGATAAAAAATCTGAATCAGCAATATCCAGTGGCCAGACACTTTGCAGTCGAACACAGACAAAATCCTTACCTACTAGAGTTCACTGTTATCGACTGTATTGAGAAAAAGGAGAGGGGCGGAAACAGATGGCTGGAACTACGCAAACTCGAGTCCAGATATATCATTCAATATGACACTTTACAGCCAAAAGGGCACAATGTGGGGGATGAGTTGGCGATTCATCTGCAGAGCTAATAAGTTTATCATTTTAAGTTTTATGCTTGTGAAAATATGATAGCTGCCTAAAAAGTATATCTCCATTCCTATGGTTTTAAATGATTTTAACTTTTATTTTGTGATCGAACTAAGTACATAACAGTATGGAGTAAGAACATCATTGTTTTCTGTTTGCAGGATAAGAAGCGACCAATTGAACACATGGCTGTCTTCGCCCACTTGGGCAATACTCATGAACTATTTCTCATAAAATAGTTTTGTCCCTTACGAAGTACGGGAAACAACATATGCCCACTGGGGCACTTATGGACAAATAACAAATGAAATGGACTATAATAATTTATACAATAATTATAACATGTGGTTCAACAATGTGTAAATCGCTTTGTTAAAATACTGCAATTTGATTTAATACCACAAGGTTTTGATTGAGTAACAATGTAACGCTCAGAGTATTTTGTTTGATCACATGCACACTAGCAAAATATGTCACTATCACTTTAAAAGGAATGGCAATGGATGAGATCTCCACCCGTGAGCAAGAGGTCGGCTGACCTCGAAACGCGTAGGGTAATTTTTCTTTGTGCCAAATAAACCTTTTCTGAGCACTATTGGGGCCTCGACTCTGGTTTCCGTGAAAAGTTTATAACCAGGAGGTGATTTAAAGTTTATGGGTTGGCGACCCTGTCGAGTGCCCGCCGAGAGAAAAAAGAGGCAGAAACACGCCGCTTTTTCATGTGTTTGTATATATATATATATATATATATATATATATAATATATATATATATATATATATATATATATATATATATATTCACTGAAAAAACCATAGGTTTCACACCAGTTATAGTTAGCTGGAAATTTTACTGACATACAACCAATGAAATTCAACATTATAGTTAGTTGGACTCACTATAACTTGCGCGCCTGCAATGCACTGCTGATGACGTCACATATTACATCACTCATGACATGGTCAGTGACATCACTCATGACATCACTGATGACACCATGCAGTGAATGTGTGTCTTTCTAAAAAATAAATATGTTTTATATATGTATTTGTAAAGGACGATGGAAGAATAAATGGTTAAATAAGTGTGTAAATGGATGTTTTTTTTAAAAGAATTGATTGGTTAACTGGCTTATTAAGTGTATCTTAGTGAATACATATATTTGCGAGTAACTTTTAAATATTTTAATATATGTATTAGTGTTTCACTTTGTGTATAAGTGGCTGCATGTGTTGGTGACTGACTCACTGTTTGTATGTGTTTTGAAGACGGCATATATGCAGCACTGTATGGGTGGATGAGTGTGTATATATGTGTGTGTTAGTGAGTGAATGACTGTCTCACTAGTGTTTTTATCAGTAACAACATATGTTTTAATCTAGTATATGTGAGTATTGATATATATATAAGTGAGTATATGTGAGAGTGAGAGATTGTAAGAGTTCCTGTTTAAATAAGTTTGTGTTTCTATAAGTGATTGTTTAAGAGAGTAAGTATGTGTAAGTTTACTTAGAAGTAAAGTGGTAGTGTGTGTATAGCTGTATATGCAAATAAATGGATGTTCAATAGTTTTTTGCATGTGTAAATATATGTGCGAGTAACTTTTGGATGACTGTCTGTGTGTAACAGGACGTATAGGTCTATCACTACATATGATGAGTGAATATATGTATGAGTGACTATATTGAACTGTTGGAGAATGAGTAGATGTGTATTAGATGGTGGTATTATTGATTTGGTTGTTGTAACTGGTATGGGTATCTCCACTTTTTTGAAAATGTTAGTTACTATTTTTGAATATGTGTTTCAAGGGTTACTTTAAAGTGAAAGGTGGTCTGTCACTCTGTCACAAGGATGGTGTCATCAGTGATGTCATGAGTGATGTCACTGACCATGTCATGAGTGATGTAATATGTGACGTCATCAGCAGTGCATTGCAGGCGCGCAAGTTATAGTGAGTCCAACTAACTATTACGTTGAATTTCATTGTTTTTATGTCAGTAAAATTTCCAGCTAACTATAACTGGTGTGAAAACTATGGTTTTTTCAGTGAATTTAATAGTTTTTTTAAATGCTAATTCCTAACTATAACTGGTCTGAAACCTATGGTTTTTTCAGTGAATTTCAAAGGTTTTTTAAATGCTAATTCCTAACTATGACTGGTGTGAAACCTATGGTTTTTTCAGTGATTTCATAGGTTTTTCAAATGCTAATTCCTAACTATAACTGGTCTGAAACCTATGGTTTTTTCAGTGAATTTCATAGGTTTTTTTAATGCTAATTCCTAACTATAAGTCTCACTTTATAAGTAAGACTGTTAGCGCTCTAGTTGTTCTTTAGAACACTCTGGTACATTCTGTCATTGGGCTACATTTGGGCTACATCTGGCTGATATTTGGGCTACATTTGTTTTTTTTTGTCTCTGGTGGCCATCTTTGGGCTACATTGGGCTACATTTGGGCTACATTTGGGCTTGAACATATATATAGCCCAATGTAGCACAATATATATTTTTTTCAAAGTTAATTTTCGTAAAAAAAACACTTGAGAATAGGGCTACCAGTCCCTACAATTTTTCCCAATTTTTTTTTATTGTAATTTTTTTTTTTTTTGCTTTGGAGCTTCCCGGGGAGCGCCCCTGAAAAGCGTACTCTTATAAAGCGCCCCGGGGCGCGCTCCAGGGAGCGTCCCGTAAGGTCAACTGTATGTATTAATAGTATAACCACTGATTATTCTACCTAATCTGATGACCTACGATTTGCTATAAAGAGCCAAATGTATATATATATATATATATATATATATATATATATATATATATATATATATATATATATATATGCATATATATATATATATATATATATATAGTATTACCTACTGGCGGTCGCCAGTAGGTATATATAGTTAGGATTTTTTCCCTATGGGATTTCTGAAAATTCTATGTCTAATAACTTTGGCGTTTGTGGACGGAATTGGCTGAAATTTTCAGGAAAATGGCACATTTTGTTTCTGAGCAGCCCCTGAAAATTTGGGGGGGGTTCGTCAAGGGGGGGGCCGAGATAAAAGGGGGGTCCCAAAACGCGTTTTTCCCATGTTAATTTCCATAGGGCGGTTGGCCTCACTTTTAGCCCGAACGGCTGAATGGATTTGCACGAAACGTGGCAAAATTGTAGGGACTGTTAGCCCGATGTGCCTTTGCTAGGTCTCAATATATGTGCTCCAGTGGATTTTGAGAAATTAACGTTCAAAATAAGATATATATCTGTAACAGCGCTCCGGGTAGCGCTCCGGTTCGCGTACTTTTCGCGTAACGGAACTTTGCGATGCGAAGCTGATTGGCTCTTCGGTGTCTGTCAACATTCTAAACAGTCTGGAGCGGCCGCCATCTTGTCTCTCGGTAGGATCGAGAGACAAGAGGAGGCCAAAACAAAGGGGGAAATTACCATAAGGGGGCATAGTAGATCCTCCTTGACCCCCTAGGTTTTATGTGGAGGTTTTAAAAGAGCCCAGCAGGGCAAAAAAAAAAAAATTCTTTTTTTTTTTGCGTGGTGTGTATGCCTAGTACGCGAACCGGAAAGCGTTCTGGGCAGCGTACTATAATGATAAAAGAATGATAGACTTTTCTAATACTGTATGTTAATTGTTTGTTGTTTTTGTTGATTTCTTTTTGTTTTCTTTATTTTTAAAGTATTTTTTTTTATTTTGATTGTGTTTCATAATTCATTAAACTTTCTAACATTTCATTGTCAGAAATTTCAAAATTGTCATTGAATATATTTTGTATTCCATGAGGGTGTAACATGTCCTCATTTTTAAGCAGGTTATCCACTGCTTCAACACATTGTAGTAGTTCCTGGTCTCTACTTTGATCCATAAATTCATCAATGTTGCCTTGGCTGCTCTCTTGCAGTACAATTTTAAATTGAACTTGCTGCTCGCCTTCCATTTTGCCTGAAATTTGGATTAAAAAAATATATATTAGTAGAGATAGGGCACTGTTGGGATTAATTTTAGATAGGCAGTTTTTATCAGTGAATTTATCTTTTGGCAGTGTATAGTATCAGAGTGGAAATAGGACTATAAAAAAGTGTATGTGATTTAACCAAGAGAAGCCTAACTCTATTCATAACTATAACATATATTAGTTCTACTGCTTCATTTCTTTAATCCTTACTTTCCTGCGTTTGCTACTTCCCTCATTCCTTTCTCTATTACTTAATTATTCTACTCCTTCCAGTATTTTTCTCAGTCCCTCTCTTCTCATACTTCTTCATTCTTATTTACTCATTCTGTCTCTATTAATGTTACTGTTTCTGAATGATCTCAAAACATTTTTTAAAACAAGAACAGTAAGTATAAGGGTAGGAAACAGACAGTTATGTTACAAGAAAGACAGCTATAGTAAGTAAACAAAAGATACTGTTACTCGCAATCCACTGCTGATGATGTCACTGACCATGTCAAGAATGATGTAATATGTGAAATGATCAGCAGTGGATTGCGGGTAACAGTATCTTTTGTTTACTCCCTATAGCTGTCTTTCTTGTAACATAACTGTCTGTTTCCTTCCCTTATACTTACTGTTCTTTTTAAAAAAAAAATTTTTTGGTTCGCTCCCGGTTCGCGTACCGGAGTGCGAACCAGGAGCGAACTAAAAAAAATAGAGGTTGGCAGAGTTTCAAAAATTCTACCAACTTTTTTTATAATGGGGAGGTAGTTCTGAAAAGAACATTTTTTTTTGTTTTTGTTGTTTTAAATTTTTTTTATTATTTTTCTGAACATTTTTTTTTATTTTTTTTGTATTTTCTGAACATTTTGATATTTTTTTGTTTTTTTGGGGGGAGGGGGGAAACAAAAATGATTCATTGAAAAGGGCTCAACAGGAGCAACGAAAAAAAGAAGAATTTATTTTTTGGGGCGTTTCGGGCAAACATGATTATTGATAGCTTTCGCTATTAGAGTAATGCTACTTTCTCTGTAGCCAATTATTTGGTTACACCGCACGCACACTTGCTTTACTTCCCCAAAGTTCATTTGAATGTTCGGGACCACCTCCCTCGCCTCTGGTCCCGACACTTCTTGGACAACAGATCTTCTTGCCATCGCAGGGGGATTTTGCTGTTCATCACGAAGCTGGGCAGCACTATAATTGTTTGGGTGCCACCTACTCATATGCCTGTGCATCGTGTAATTTCCGAAGCTGTATTTCTTGTCAGTCCCCCTTGATAGTCTATCGTCGCAAATACGGCAAAACACATATCTTGCATTCACTTTTTTTTGTCCTTCAGGGAATTAAAAAAATTGCCAGATGTAGTTTTCTTTTCTATTGTACCTCCTGGGCTCCTCTGGCAAAAACTCAGGCTCTCCCTGCTCTTCCTCCTCTTCTTGATCTTCCTCTTCTTCTATGATTACTTGGGCAGGTGGTCCTCTCTTCCCATGAGGAGGTGGAGGTGGTGGTGGGGGTACACTAGCTGAAGCAACTACTGAAGCCATTGCTCAACAATGAAAAAGGGTCTTTCTCTCACCAAGATGAAAGTCAGAGTGAGGAAAGAAGGAGGGGTTTTCATCATTTGGGAAAAGCAAAAGTTCTAAACCAATGAAAAGTGTTAATTTTAGATCACATGACCTAGTATTACATCATTAGGAAACCAAAAGTGAAATGAACCAATGAAAAGTGTTATTACCGAGTCACATGACCTGCTGTGTTTACGTTTCGCGCTTTGCTCCGCTTTCCGGTCCGCTTCCGGGTCCGCTAACTTGGCGCGTCCAATGACGTATTACGCGACAACGCAAAACGTCATGCTAACGTAACAGTTACGCTAAAGGAACGTTTACCGGTTCGCGGACCGAGCCGCGGCTTTAAATTGAGCTAACGGGAAGCTGACCGGTTCGCGGACTGGGAGCGAAACATAAAAAATGTTTTTAAAAAATTGTATAAAAAACATGTAAAATATATTTTAAGATTTAAAGAAGAATAAATTTTACAGCTACAGATATTAGCTTTTAAAAAACCATTGAAATTCACTGAAAAAACCATAGGTTATAGACCATATATAGTTAGGAATTTGCATTTACAAAACCTTGAAAATTCACTGAAAAAACCATAGGTTATAGACCATATATAGTTAGGAATTCGCATTTACAAAACCTTATTTTACTCACACAAAACCATTGAAATTCCATATATAGTTAGTTGCACTAACTATATATCGCGCACCCGCAATCCACTGCTGATGATGTCACATATTACATCATTCATGACATGGTCAGTGACATCACTGATGACATCACTGATGACATCTCAAATGACATCACTGATGACATCACCGATGACAACATCCAGTGACTGTATGTTTCTGTAAAGTTAAAATATGTCTTACATATTGAAGAATGAGTGGATGTATAAGTGTCTGGATGAAGGATTTAGTAGGTGCAAGACTGACTGTATGAGTGAGTGATTAAATGTGTCTCACTGAGTGCATGGGTTAGTGACTAAACTGTCTTAATTTGTGCATCATTATGTCTGTTGTTCTGTAAACTGTTGCATGTGTTGATAAGTAGCTATATGAGTAACTATATGGGTTATTGATTGGTTGCCCACGTATTTGTATGGGAGACTGAGTGTGTGTGTGGGTGGCTGGGAGGTGTATGACTCTGTGCATAGATGTGTGAGCAGTTGATTCACTAGATATATGGTTTCAAAAGTGCATGTGGAAACAGCTGTATGGGCGGTTGACTGTGTGCATGAGTGTATTGGTGAGTGAATGGATATCTCAGTGCTACATGTCAAAGTAAGTACATATGTAAAACACAGTACATGTGAGAGTTGACATATATAAATAACTGTGCATAAGAGCCAGTGAATGTGTGAGTGGCTGTATGGATCATTGTGAACTTGTATCAGGGATTGTATAAGAGAGTAAATATGTGTTAGTATATGTTTGAATGAGTAAAGTTTGTATAACTGTATAGTTGAGGAAATGGAGGTGTGATTGATTCTTTGCATGACTGACTAGGTGTGTGAGCAACTCCATGGATGAGTGACAGTCTGTGAGTGTCTGTTTACACTGAGTGTATCTAAGGTTATATTAGAGTCTGAAGAGGTTCATCGTATTATCACATAAATTATATCATCAGTGATGTGATCAGTAATGTCAAATGAGATGTCATCAGTGAGTCATCAGTGATGTCATTTGAGATGTCATCAGTGATGTCATCAGTGATGTCACTGAACCATGTCATGAATGATGTAATATGTGACATCATCAGCAGTGGATTGCGGGTGCGCGATATATAGTTAGTGCAACTAACTATATATGGAATTTCAATGGTTTTGTGTGAGTAAAATAAGGTTTTGTAAATGCGAATTCCTAACTATATATGGTCTATAACCTATGGTTTTTTCAGTGAATATATATATATATATATATATATATATATATATATATATATATATATATCCATCACAAAGTTCGCCTGAAGTGAGGAGCCCACACCGGTAAGTTTGTTATATGCCAACTCTTTAATGCAGGAATAGTTTCTCCGACAGGCAGAAGGGCTTCACAGGAAAATCATCACCTTCATCCGACGCGTTTCGTGCTGGCGCACTTAATCATGGATGCCTGGTTACTGAAGCAGTATGTTGCACGGAAAGAGCATAGCTACTAAATCAATTAAGAGTCACCGCCCTAGTGGGCGGGGCCATCCCGTGGCCTGATGGTCCGTGTAGTTCGTGTGCTGTATTCCTCAAGTGAGCCTCCGTGCAACAAATATTTTTTCAAAAGTGTTCTCCAAGTGGGTAGTGAACAGCTCTCTCAGCCCGTCTTCAAAAGCATGTCATTGTTACTGCATCGGGCTTACCGGCACTCAACACCACTCCGCAGCTTGACGGGGCAGTAAGACTGTACACAAGGCACAGCTGGGCTTTACCTCGCGGCTAGGCAGTGCCGCTCAATATCCATCACAAAGTTCGCCTGAAGTGAGGAGCCCACACCGGTAAGTTTGTTATATGCCAACTCTTTAATGCAGGAATAGTTTCTCCGACAGGCAGAAGGGCTTCACAGGAAAATCATCACCTTCATCCGACGCGTTTCGTGCTGGCGCACTTAATCATGGATGCCTGGTTACTGAAGCAGTATGTTGCACGGAAAGAGCATAGCTACTAAATCAATTAAGAGTCACCGCCCTAGTGGGCGGGGCCATCCCGTGGCCTGATGGTCCGTGTAGTTCGTGTGCTGTATTCCTCAAGTGAGCCTCCGTGCAACAAATATTTTTTCAAAAGTGTTCTCCAAGTGGGTAGTGAACAGCTCTCTCAGCCCGTCTTCAAAAGCATGTCATTGTTACTGCATCGGGCTTACCGGCACTCAACACCACTCCGCAGCTTGACGGGGCAGTAAGACTGTACACAAGGCACAGCTGGGCTTTACCTCGCGGCTAGGCAGTGCCGCTCAATATCCATCACAAAGTTCGCCTGAAGTGAGGAGCCCACACCGGTAAGTTTGTTATATGCCAACTCTTTAATGCAGGAATAGTTTCTCCGACAGGCAGAAGGGCTTCACAGGAAAATCATCACCTTCATCCGACGCGTTTCGTGCTGGCGCACTTAATCATGGATGCCTGGTTACTGAAGCAGTATGTTGCACGGAAAGAGCATAGCTACTAAATCAATTAAGAGTCACCGCCCTAGTGGGCGGGGCCATCCCGTGGCCTGATGGTCCGTGTAGTTCGTGTGCTGTATTCCTCAAGTGAGCCTCCGTGCAACAAATATTTTTTCAAAAGTGTTCTCCAAGTGGGTAGTGAACAGCTCTCTCAGCCCGTCTTCAAAAGCATGTCATTGTTACTGCATCGGGCTTACCGGCACTCAACACCACTCCGCAGCTTGACGGGGCAGTAAGACTGTACACAAGGCACAGCTGGGCTTTACCTCGCGGCTAGGCAGTGCCGCTCAATATCCATCACAAAGTTCGCCTGAAGTGAGGAGCCCACACCGGTAAGTTTGTTATATGCCAACTCTTTAATGCAGGAATAGTTTCTCCGACAGGCAGAAGGGCTTCACAGGAAAATCATCACCTTCATCCGACGCGTTTCGTGCTGGCGCACTTAATCATGGATGCCTGGTTACTGAAGCAGTATGTTGCACGGAAAGAGCATAGCTACTAAATCAATTAAGAGTCACCGCCCTAGTGGGCGGGGCCATCCCGTGGCCTGATGGTCCGTGTAGTTCGTGTGCTGTATTCCTCAAGTGAGCCTCCGTGCAACAAATATTTTTTCAAAAGTGTTCTCCAAGTGGGTAGTGAACAGCTCTCTCAGCCCGTCTTCAAAAGCATGTCATTGTTACTGCATCGGGCTTACCGGCACTCAACACCACTCCGCAGCTTGACGGGGCAGTAAGACTGTACACAAGGCACAGCTGGGCTTTACCTCGCGGCTAGGCACACGAACTACACGGACCACCAGGCCACGGGATGGCCCCGCCCACTAGGGCGGTGACTCTTAATTGATTTAGTAGCTATGCTCTTTCCGTGCAACATACTGCTTCAGTAACCAGGCATCCATGATTAAGTGCGCCAGCACGAAACGCGTCGGATGAAGGTGATGATTTTCCTGTGAAGCCCTTCTGCCTGTCGGAGAAACTATTCCTGCATTAAAGAGTTGGCATATAACAAACTTACCGGTGTGGGCTCCTCACTTCAGGCGATCTTTGTGATGGATATATATATATATATATATATATATATATATATATATATATATATATATATATATATATATATATATATTACCTACAGTAGGTAGTTATAGTTAGGATTCTTTTCAATGTTAAGCCTCAAAATTCTATTTGGAATAACTTTGCCTGAAAATTTCCTCAAAATGGCCTCTTCGAGCTCCGGTCCTTCCCTGAAAGTTTGGGGGGGATTCGTCAAGCGGGGGCCGAGATAAAAGGGGGGTCCCAAAACGTGTTTTCCCCCTGTTAATTTCCATAGGGCGGTTGGACTCACTGAATAGAGTTGTTGTATTGTGTGGGTGATTTAAGTACCAACATGTAGGTACCAAAGCAGAGTCTTAAATTGAATGTACACCGTCTCCTCTGTAGATATCTTGCATGTTGTTACAGAAGTTATTGTGGTATATGGAATCCATACCATAGTCTGTCAGGAAAGCAGAAACAGATCCTTTAAGCACTCCCTGAGAAGGCCTAGGGGATCATGGGTAGTCTACCCTGCTCCCTTATGATATTTTCAAGTATTACATTTTACTCTCTTCTCAATCTACACAAAATTGGCGGTGATATGGTGCATTAGAGACAGACAGTGAGAGAAAGGAGGCAGGAGATGAAAAAGAGATGTCAAATACACATTGGAGATAATATAGTGGGAGAAAGGAAGTAACTATGAGCAAACTTACTATGTAACACAAAAAAGTTGCACAGTATACTATAAGTCTCACTTTATATTATAATCATTTTGGTACTACTTCATGAATTACATATAAAAATGAATAATGTCTCAAACAATTTTTAATTATTAAATATAAATGTATTCTTCAGAATTTTCAAACTTTAATAAAACTTCCAACATCAGATTGTCTGGAATCTCCTTTTAATTTTGATTGCATGATTCTATTGTTTCCAAACAATCAATTAATTGTTCGTCCAGAGACTCATCCATGAAATCCAAGTCAACTATATTTTCTTCAGGATTGTTCTCAACCATAATTTCGAAAGAAATATTATTGGACTCTTCTTTCCCTTCCATGTTCTTTCTGTAAATTGCATAAAAAATAACTATATCAGTAGAGTTAGGGTGCTGTTGGGTTTAAGTTCAGACAGGTACTTCTGAGTTTTTAACAGTGAAGTAATCTTTGGGCAGTGTATGGTTTCAGGCAGGAAGTAGAACTATTAAAAAGTGCATGTGATGAAGCCTAAGTAAATTCATAATTATACCAGAGAAGCCTAACTCAATCCATAACTATAACAGAGAAGCCTATCTCAATCTATAACTATAACAGAGGGACAGTAAATAACTATCAGAAAACGATTTTCCAAATTAACTTAAAGTGCACAACATAGTTCCCCTTACAAATTAACAACTTACCTTTGTGAAAGCAATTGAAGTTTTGAGTGAAAATCCTTTCCAAATGTACCTCAGGTAGTACTAGTCAAAATGGCTGTGCTTCCCTCTCATTTTTCATATATATTCATGTACATAACCAATCAAATGTCAGAACATAAAAGTGCAAAACGAAAGTAAAATTTTAATTGGTTGTAAATTTTAACACTTTCATATGTGTTTTTGTCATGTAATTTACCTCAGGATATTTAGACAGGGCTACAGCCCAAAGGGCTCAATGGAATTCCACCAAATTTGGGAAAATGGTAGGGACTGGTATGTAGTAGGGCCTATTCTATATTTGGTGAAAGTGTCTCCAGTGGTTTTAATGTAAATAAACTTCCAAAATTTTTGGGGAGCGCTTACCGGTGCGCGCATCGGGAGCGCTATGGGAGTCCGCCATTTTGTGTTTCGGTAGACTTGAGACACAAGATGGAGGACAAACAACATTGGGAATGGGTAAAAGGGGGCACGGTAGACACCCCCTGACCCTCTAGGTTTTCTGAGGGGGGTTTAGGAGGCCCATATAGGCCATAAAAAATTTGTAAAAAAATTTTGCGGGGGAGCGCCTCGTACGCACACCAGGGAGCGTAACGGGGAGCGTAGTTTGGTGAAAAATAGTGAAAAAGTTAGAGTAAGATAATCATTTTGAGTGATCAGAGGTAGGGTAGCCCTGAAAAGAGCTTTTGGGTTCTGTGGTTGATTTAGGTACCTACAAGTAGGTTCCAATGCACAGTTTCTCATCTGAGAAGTGCACACCCTCTCCTCTGTAGATATCTTGCATGTTGTAACTCAAGTTATTGTTGTACATTGAACCCATTCCATAGTCTCTCATGTAAGCAGAAACAGATTTATTCACATGTTTCCGTGCTTTCTCAAATTGTGGACAAAATTGTTGGACCACTTCCATTTCTGTCTTTGACCTATATTGGAATATACCAAGGCAGTTTGTGGAAAAAGTCCCATCAATTGACCAAAGGTGTCCTTTAAATGCATTTCCAGACCTACCCCAGTCAAAGTGCCCATGTCATTTCCACCACAGTGCACAATTAAGAGGTCAGGGTGTGGCAGATGCAAAAAGGTTTTCACCAATGGTATCAATTGGTGACATCTCAATCCTCTCTGGCCAATCCACTTGATGTCCACATTTTGTAAATCAAGGTTGTGAAAATGTCTGATAGCTGCATACCTTTGAGCCCAGTGGATGTAGCTATGTCCAATAATCCAGACAGAATACATGGTGAGAGAAGGTTCTGGTGCAGTCAGATGAAGTGTGGGAATGAAATGGCAGTTGGAACAGTAGGAGTTTACAAAAAAATAACTGTGGAGTTTCACTGCTCTTGAATCACAGGCAATGATTGGTGGATTCAGATAGTTGAAAACTGAAAGTTAGGGTGCATGGTTCTGTTCTGTGAAAGAAGTAATTTGAATGGTTAAGAAAAAGTCATTTAAAGAAACATTGCACCGGATAAGCTGGTGTACTGAGAGGTCAAACATCCTGGATGAGTTCATTTGCAACATTGTAGAATAAACTTTTAAACTCGAGAGTTCAGTGAGGAGGGAGTTGCTATGGTAACAGGTTGAAAGGGCTGAGGGGGGGAAGGGTGTTGGTTTGAAAATAGTGAGGGAAGAGTTTAAATGGTTGACATGAGGCATATGTGTGTAGAATTAGAGGTTTTCTGTGCCAGTCATGGTCGCAGTGTCTGGAGTGCATACCTTTTGCTCTGCTAAAGAAAAATTGGTGTGTGTGTGTCTGACACTGTTCTCAATCTCCCAAAGCATTTGTAAAGGTAAGTAATGATTCATTTAATATAGATAGAGACTTGTATGCTCTATGGGGAAGATTTGGAAGCAGATTGTGGTTTTTCAATGTTGCTTTGTGTCATGTTTTTTTGATACTGCTTGGTAAAAAGATTTTGCTGCATAGAGGAATTGTATTTTGTAAAATTGAGAAGTTTCAGTACTGACATGGAATGCTTGTACATAGGACCTGCGCTGTGTTTCTAAAATGTTATTTAAAAAACAATTTTGGGGCAAATGAATGGCTTTTACATTTTTGAGAAGGAATAAATAGTGTCTGTAAGATTAAATAAATACATTTGAACCTTTCACAATCGTGTCACCTGTGTTACCTCAGATTAGGAAGCAGATTGAGCTTCTTTCTTGCTGGTTTGTGTCATGTTTTTTGATAATGCTTGATATCAACATATGCAAGATAGAGGAATTGTATTTTGTGAAATAGTGAGGTTTCAGTGGTGAAATTGAATGTTTGTACATAGGACCTGCGCTCTGTTTCTAAAATGTTATTTAAAAATCGATTTTGGGGTAAATGAATGGCTTTTACATTTTTGAGAAGGAATAAATAGTGTCTGGAAGATTAAATAAATATATTTGAACCTTTCACAATCATGTCATCTGTGTTACCTCAGATTAGGAAGCAGATTGATCTTCTTTCTTGTTGGTTTGTGTCATGTTTTTTGATAATGCTTGATATCAACATATGCAAGATAGAGGAATTGTATTTTGTGAAATAGTGAGGTTTCAGTAGTGAAATTGAATGCTTGTACATAGGACCTGCGCTCTGTTTCTAAAATGTTATTTAAAAAACGATTTTGGGGTAAATGAATGGCTTTTATATTTTTGAGAAGGAATAAATAGTGTCTGTAAGATTAAATAAATATATTTGAACCTTTCACAATCATGTCACCTGTGTTACCTCAGATTAGGAAGCAGATTGAGCTTCTTTCTTGTTGGTTTGTGTCATGTTTTTTGATAATGCTTGGTATAAACATATGCAAGATAGAGGAATTGTATTTTGTGAAATAGTGAGGTTTCAGTAGTGAAATTGAATCCTTGTACATAGGACCTGCGCTCTGTTTCTAAAATGTTATTTAAAAAACGATTTTGGGGTAAATGAATGGCTTTTACATTTTTGAGAAGGAATAAATAGTGTCTGTAAGATTAAATAAATATATTTGAACCTTTCACAATCATGTCACCTGTGTTACCTCAGATTAGGAAGCAGATTGATCTTCTTTCTTGTTGGTTTGTGTCATGTTTTTTGATAATGCTTGATATCAACATATGCAAGATAGAGGAATTGTATTTTGTGAAATAGTGAGGTTACAGTAGTGAAATGAAATGCTTGTACATAGGACCTGCGCTCTGTTTCTAAAATGTTATTTAAAAAACGATTTGGGGGCAAATGAATGGCTTTTACATTTTTGAGAAGGAATAAATAGTGTCTGTAAGATTTAATACATATATTTGAACCTTTCACAATCATGTCACCTGTGTTACCTCAGATTAGGAAGCAGATTGAGCTTCTTTCTTGTTGGTTTGTGTCATGTTTTTTGATAATGCTTGATATCAACATATGCAAGATAGAGGAATTGTATTTTGTGAAATAGTGAGGTTTCAGTAGTGAAATTGAATGCTTGTACATAGGACCTGCGCTCTGTTTCTAAAATGTTATTTAAAAAATGATTTTGGGGTAAATGAATGGCTTTAACATTTTTGAGAAGGAATAAATAGTGTCTGTAAGATTAAATAAATATATTTGAACCTTTCACAATCATGTCACCTGTGTTACCTCAGATTAGGAAGCAGATTGAGCTTCTTTCTTGTTGGTTTATGTCATGTTTTTTGATAATGCTTGATATCAACATATGCAAGATAGAGGAATTGTATTTTGTGAAATAGTGAGGTTACAGTAGTGAAATGAAATGCTTGTACATAGGACCTGCGCTCTGTTTCTAAAATGTTATTTAAAAAACGATTTGGGGCAAATGAATGGCTTTTACATTTTTGAGAAGGAATAAATAGTGTCTGTAAGATTTAATACATATATTTGAACCTTTCACAATCATGTCACCTGTGTTACCTCAGATTAGGAAGCAGATTGAGCTTCTTTCTTGTTGGTTTGTGTCATGTTTTTTGATAATGCTTGATATCAACATATGCAAGATAGAGGAATTGTATTTTGTGAAATAGTGAGGTTTCAGTAGTGAAATTGAATGCTTGTACATAGGACCTGCGCTCTGTTTCTAAAATGTTATTTAAAAAACGATTTTGGGGCAAATGAATGGCTTTTACTTTTTTGAGAAGGAATAAATAGTGTCTGTAAGATTAAATAAATATATTTGAACCTTTCACAATCATGTCACCTGTGTTTCGTCAGATTAGGAAGTAGATTGTGCAGATGAGGTGAGGCCTGTCCAGGGGTGTAGATGAGGTGAGGCCTGTCGTGGGTGCAGATGAGGTGAGGCCTGTTCAGGATTGCAGATGAGGTGAGGCTTGTACAGGGGTGCAGAGGAGGTGAGGCCTGTGTTCAAGAGTGTAGTGGGAGAGAGGCCTGTTCAGGGGTGCAAAGGAGGTGAGGCCTGTGTGTAAGAGTGCAGTGGGGGAGAGGCTTCATGAAGTCTAGTCCACTGTACTCTTAGACACAGGCCTCACCACCTCTGCTCCCTAGGACAGGCCTCACCTCATCTGCACCTCTGGTCAAGTCTTACCTCATCTGCATCCTGTTATGATCTATTATATCTAATACATTGAGGCTTGTCCAGGGGGCACGGAGGAGGTGAGGTTTGTCTAGGGGTCAGAGGAGGTGAGTCCTGTCCATTGCACTATTGGACACAGGCCTCACCTCCTCTGCACCCCTAGACAGGCCTCACCTCATCTGCACAATCTGCTTACTAATCTAAGAAAACACAGGTGACATGATTGTGAAATGTGCTAATATATTTTTTAAATCATGCAGATACTATCTATTCCTTGTCCACAATGTAAAATCAATTCATGTGCCCGAAATCTTTTTTTAAATAACATTTAAAAAACAGAGCACAGGTCATATGTACAAGCATTTCATTACACTACTGAAACCTCACTCATTTATTAAATACAATTCCTTTATGCACCAACATTTCTTTACCAAGCATTATCAAGAATGTATTAGTCTCTCTTATATTCTCTTCCTGACTTACTCTATTTTTCCACCTGTCCCCTTCTAACACCCTCTCTCTGACGTATTCCTTTTTACATCCTGACTCTGTGTTACACTCTCTTACACTCTCTCTTTGACTTACTTTCTCCTACACCCTGTCTCTGATTTATTCCCTCTCTCAGTTTTTACAGCAATTTCTAAGTCATACTCTCTGTTACATCCTCTTCCTGATTTACTCCGTCTTACAACCTTTCTCTTTATAACATTCTCTCCCTGACTTACTCCCTATTACACCTTTTGTCTGTTTTACACCCTCTCTCCCTCTTTCTGACTTTTTTATTCTCTTCCTCTCTTCCTATTACACCCTCTGTCTGACTTACTCCTTGTTACATCCTCTCTCTGATTTGGTTCCTCTTACACCCTCTCTCAAACTTACTCTCTCTCTCCCTTTTACAGGCTCTCTCTGTTTTAGTCTCTTTTACATCCTCTCCCCTTCTAATACCCTCCCTCTGTCTTACATCCTCTTACACCCTCTCTCTGTCTTACACCCTGTTGCACCCTTTTTCTGACTTACTCCCTTTCTCCCTTTCTTTGACTTACTCCCTCTCCCTATTACATCCTTTCTCTGTCTTACAACATATTATACACTCTCTCTGTCTTACTCCTCTATGTTTTACTCCCTCTACCTGTGTGTTTGTCTGACTCTCTCTATCTCTTTGTGTTACTCCCTCTAGCTCTTTTTCTCTGTCTTACTCATATTTACATAGTTGCTGTGGTATAAACTTAGATATGTTGTAAACTAGTGTTTATATCGTTTGCTTATTGTCATTGCTTTGTTGTTTGGTAATAGTGGTCTATAATGTGTTATTTTTTTCTTTACCACAGATTAAAATCAAGATTTGAATAGTAAGGAAATATGCCCTCAAGGCAGAGGAGAAGGAAAGATGCCAAGCGGAAAAAATCAAAAACAGCAACGGAATTAAAGCACTCTCCTACAACAAATACTTCAAAAAACACAAAAAAGCTCCTGGTAAGACAACTAAGTCTTTTTTTCGGAACATATGTAGATAAAAAAAAAATGTTAACGGGAATGTGAATATTCAGAAGGAGAGAGCAAATTTGAAAAGGAAGGAGAGGCCCCCCAAAAATGTTACTACTGGAGCAGGAGAGAACAGTATGTATAGGAATAGAAGGCAAAACCAATTTAGGGACATTCGTAGACGAATGTTTCGTAATAGGGTAGTTTTAAATTTGTTAAAAAATGTTAAGAAAGGTAAAAAGAGAGCTGCTTTTTACAAGAAAAAGAAAAGTGTAGAGAAGATTGTTGATCAGGCTTTTGAAGTTAAGAAAAAATTATTTATTTTAGTAATCAATAGAATTAGGATACTTAACAAGGCAATTGATGTTTTCAAATCGAACAGTAGATGGAAAAGAATAATTAATCAGACTAATTTTTGTGTAGTTTTTTCTGGAGAATGGATGCAAGTTCAGAGCCATTTTTTAATGAGGAGAGTTACTTCCAGGAGAATGTTTTGGTGCATGCAGTTGACACCAGTGGTCGAGCATATGAGGTGAAAGACGGTTGTCTGATGGAAAAAGAGAAACTTGTGTCTAGAGATGCAGAAGAGGTGTTAGCTGATAAAGTTTTAGGGAGACGTACTAAGGGTCCAGTCTACACTTGGAAGTGTAGTAGTATTTGTAGTGTGCAACAGGATTCAATCGATTTGCTTTGTAATTTCTTACGTACATATAGTAAGAAAAGTCTAAAACAGAAAATGAAGATGTTGCAAGACTTAGATCCTTGCAGAGTGAGAGAAAACACAGGTTTGCATGGGCATTCACTGGCTTGTCTTTCTAGAAAAGTATGTCAGAGTGTTTTTCATCATTTTAGGATGTTAGCAGTGCATCATAATAAAATGAGGAAATTAGTGAGAAGGTTGTATTATGCAAAAGGTCCAGCACATAAGCTTAAATAGTTAAACAGTGCTCTTTTGCATAGATCTGAATTAGATGTGAAGAACATTTGTGAAGAAATTGAGTTTTGTTATTTTGGTGAAAAAGAGGACAGTGTAGAAATTGATACAGTAATAGAAGGTAATGTGGAAGACAATGTACAGATTTCAAGTACAGAACGGTTTGACCGGGAAATTACCAAGTTTAATGTGAAATCAAGTGAAAGGCCTAATTTTACTTGTGTGTGTTGTCGACGGACTCATTATAAGATTCAGACTAGGTTAGTTGATTTCTATGCAAAAAGTGAAATGGAAAATAATAGTGAATGGAAGGATTTTGTAACTTATTTGTTGGTGGAGAATTCTTTTGATTTGAGTTCTGATCAGCGTATTTGTAATTATTGTTTTAAAAAACTTAAATGAAAACAGAATGCCTGCTAGAGCTGTTCATAATGATCTTGAGTTGGTAGACATTCCTTCTGAATTGATGGATTTAAATACCTATGAATCTATTTTGATTCAATGTGTCCATCCTTTTCAGGCTATTGTTCGCATGGAGCCTAAGATAGGGAAATTGCCTCCATTAGATTTACAGAGAGGATTAAAGGGAAGAGTTGTTTATTTGCCTCTAGATTTCAAGAAAAATATTGATACAATTGGTGTAGAAAAAGTGGAAGAGGAACCTCTGTTTTTTCTAGTTAATGGGGTTCCGACAAAGAGTAAGAAAATCTGGCAAGATTTAGTGGATGTTAGGAAAGTCAAAAAGGCAGCGTTGTATTTGGTCAAAAACAATGAGTACTACAAACATATATGTGTTGGAGCAGTGGAAACAGCTACAGAAGAAGACAGTGATTGTTCAGCTGGCCAAATTGAAAAAGTTGCTGTGTCTAGAAGTGAAGAAATATATGAACATTATACTGTTCATCCTTTGCATTCCAAAGAAGTAATGGGGAATGCAATTGACTTGTTTCAAATGAAAGCAGTAAAAGGAAGTCCCATTAGTGTATGGGAAGAAAGTTTGGAAGCTCGTTGTTTTCCACAGTTATTTCCAACAGGTCGAGGTGAACGATTTGACGATCGACCAGTTCAAATTCCTGCAGCTGATTACCAGACTTTAAGATTATATGCTGAAGATCCAAGGATTCGTCAATGCATTCCGTATTTGTTTCATCTACTGTATGAAAGTGACTTGTCTGTTCTTTCTTATGCAGTGAACCATGTACTGAAAAATGGAGCACATCTGCAAAATGTTTCGGCGAGGGACTTTATGGAGAAAGTCAATCTGCAAGACAGTATTTTGGAATCTCAACTAATCAATCTCATGGCATGTCAGTGTGGTACAAACGAGTATGGCAAGGGGCGACCAATCGGTCCCCCCGAACGTATGGCAGAGTACCACGATCCCCCCGGGAAGCCATCTTGGGCGGGAGGCGAGTCTCGGCTGGTATGCCCGAAGCGGCGTAGCCGGGGCGCGCCTTTTCCCGCCCTAGAGTGGGTTGGCCTAGACACTGACGCGGCTGGCCACGCCCTTGGGGCAGGCAGGGGCGGGTTTACGCCCGCCCTGAAGACGGATAAAAGGAGGAACAAGACCGGAAAGCATCCTCTTGTTCCTGTGCTCTGAAGCTGCACCTCCTCGCTGCACGTGAGCTCGAGACGGAACGAAGAGCCATTTTTGAGCGTTGTAATCTTTCTCGTTTGTTTTACAGATACTCGGTCGGAGAATGCCGAAGAAGGCGGGAAAGCGAATGACTACCGAACAGATGCTGCGTGTTCTCATGAAGGAGATGACCGACCTAAAGAGGCGGATGGATAAAAACGAGGAAGGGGGCCCGAAACGTCCTTTGGAGGGAACGGCCCCGGGAGGAAAAGGCAAGAGGCCCAGGAGAGGAGCAGCTGGGGGAGATACCCCGGGTCCCAGTGCCCCGCTCGAAGCACCCACTCCTGTGCCGGAGGAAGGGAATCCGATTCCCGTGGTGGTCACCCCCGTGTCCGGGGAAGACATGCCGCCCGAGCTGGCAGCACAAGTAGCAGCGTGGTTGGGTAAGAGTAGCAAGGGCGCCACGGCTGTCGACGCGCAGGTGTTAATGAAGCAACTGCGGGAAACGCGTGAAGCAGCGAAGGTATCCACGCCGGCTGCGGTCGTAGAGAAGCCACAGGGGACGGTTTTAGTCGCAGAGACAGCGTCCAGTTCAGGTAAGCGGCCATTGCCGATTGCGAGGGAAGAGTCGGCTCCCTCTCGAAGGGAGAGGTTGGGTCAGCATGTTCCTTTAGCTATTAAAGAAAAGATATGGGCAGGGGAATATGTAAACATCTTCTCGTTGCTTACTGATCATTATGAGATGGAGCATGTTAAAGGTCAGAAGGATCTCATGCATCCGAGTGTTTGGCGCGCAAAGATGGCCGCCTTTAAGGTTAATGAAAACGTTGGCAATTGGGGCAAGGCATGGGGGATTTTCACATCGATCTTGGGAGAACGGAGGCCCGAATTGCTACCCGAATTGCCGAGTTATCAGTCAAGGATCATGGGGTACTCGGTATCACACGAGGGTAATCATTGGTTTTGCTATGATAATCTTTTCAGAAAAGCAAAAGAACATGATAAAAACTTAACTTGGGATTGTTATGATTCTGTGTCCTGGTCCAAAATGAAGGAGACTGGTATGTTGAAAGTGCCATTAGTAGGGAGTAATGTGGGCGAATCCTCCCGTCAGTATGCGGGGACGCCTTTTCGATCAGGTACGGGTACCGACAATCACTCGAGGCCTACCGGTAATACAGGTAAAAAGGGGGTTTGTTGGAATTTTAACAGGAGTAAATGTACTAGGCCCCAGGGATCGTGCAAATTTAAACACGAGTGTAGTGGGTGTGGGCAATCATCCCATCCTGAGTCCACGTGCAGAGCCAAAACGGGTGATAACGGGGGTAGAGGAGGTGCCAAACAGGTCTAACATAGTCCGAGGGGCGCCTTTACCTACCCCGATTGATACCTTGGCAATGATTCCCTGGCTCAGTGAATACCCGGATCGTGCTTCCGCTGGCGATCGTAGTACAGGAAAAGATCCGGAAGGAGGTTACTCGAGGTCGAGTCGCCGGTCCGTCTAGTGTACCCCCGGTTGCTAACTTTGTCTGTTCGCCTTTAGGAGTGGTCCCCAAGAAGGACCCGGGTGAGTTTCGGCTGATACATAATTTGTCAGCCCCACGTGGTCTTTCCGTAAACGAAGCGATAGACCCGGAAATGTGTTCGGTACGGTACGCATCTTTCGATGAGGCCGTGGCCATTTTGAATCGCCTGGGGCCCGGGGCGCTGATGGCAAAATCTGATATCGAGTCAGCGTTCCGGTTGCTCCCGGTACATCCAGACGATCAGCGTCTACTAGGTTTCTTGTTTCAGGGTCAGTATTATATGGATAGATGTATGCCGATGGGATGCTCAATTTCTTGTGCCTATTTCGAGAAATTCAGTAGTTTTCTACAATGGGTCTTCACAAAGAAGACGGGTTTTCAACATATGATGCATTATCTCGATGATTTTTTGTTCCTGGGGGCAGCCGGGGATCCGGAATGTGGGCAAGCTTTGGCTGCATTTTGTGTTTTAATGAATCAGTTTGGCGTGCCATTGGCACCAGGTAAGACGGTGGGTCCTTCGACTTGCCTCGAGTTTCTGGGGATCGAGTTAGACTCCGGAGAAGGTTGTTTCCGTTTACCAAGTGATAAAGTGTTAAAGTTCAGGGCATCCCTGCAAATGTGTTTGAGTGAAGCTAAGGTTAAGCTGCATCAGTTACAGCAGTTAGTGGGCCAGTTGAATTTTGCCCTGAGAGTTATACCTATGGCCCGCCCCTTTTCCCGTTCGATCGCTCAAACCATGGGCGGATTGAAGGAGGGCCATCATCGCACGAGGCTCTCGGCCGAGGTCCGCCAGGACATGCGCATTTGGTTGGCATTTCTGGCGGATTTCAATGGTCGAGTCGTCTGGAATAAACCAGCCGTGTCCTCTGAGGAGCTGGGGCTGTGGACAGATTCGGCAGGGAGTGTGGGTTTTGGTGCCATTTTCGGTGCTCGATGGTCTGCACAAAAATGGCCGGCATGGTGGCATAACAGTGGACTGACAAGTAACATTGCTTTCCTGGAACTTTTCCCCATTTTCGTGGCCCTGAGAACGTGGCCCGAGGGGTTCAGAGATCACTCTGTGGTATTTTGGTCTGACAATATGACCGTGGTTGAGTATATCAATAGTCAGGCAGCACGATGCAAATGGGTTTTGAGGCTGCTCAAGGAAATCGTATTACTGTGTATGCAACTGAATGTGTTGTTCAAAGCAAGACATGTCCCTGGGGTCATGAACCAGGCGGCTGATGCCCTTTCTCGTTTTCGTATGCAGGCCTTCTGGGGTTTTCTGCCCACAGCGGACCCGGAGCCGGCACCCTTTCCCGAAGCTCTTTGGTCTCTCGGTGCCCCGAACTTCGTAACCTCGTGGGAGAGAGTTTAGCACCCAGGACGAGGAGGGCATATGAAGGGGCGTTCCGGTCCTATTTAGCCTTTTTGGGGACTGCTAGAGAGGAGCTTTGGGGCCAGGAGGAAGGGGTTGTGAACTTTCTGATGTCATTACATCTGGCAGGGAAAACGGTGGCCACGGCCCAGAGGCATCGGGCTGCCATTTCCTTTGTTGCTAGGGCTCATGGGATCCAGGACCCGACAGCGTCTTTCGTTGTGCAAAAAGCGCTACGTGGGTGGCAACGCCTTGAGGGTCGCAGAGTAGATGAGAGGCGCCCGATAGGTTTGGATAGGTTGGCCCAGTTATTATCCAGACTCCCTACAACATGTTCGTCTCAGTTTGAGACAGTGTTATTCCGAGCCGCTTTTACGCTGGCATTCCATGGGGCTATGCGGGTAAGCGAATTAGTGGCAAGGAACAAGCAGGATGTGACGGGAGGACTGTGCGCAGAGCACGTTCAGATCAGAGGGGAGACGATGACTGTCTCGTTTGTGAGGTCCAAAACCGACCAGAGTGGGATGGGTGAATGCATAATTATACGCAGGATTCCCGGGTCGTCCATGTGCCCAGTGAAGTGTTTAGAGGATTATTTAACACAAAGGGTGGCATCATGGGGGGGGACCTTGTTGAGACACGCTGACGCCACCCCACTGACAAGGTTTCAGTTTCAGCGGGTGCTTGCGATGTCGATTACAGCTGCGGGCTTGAACCCGGGTGAATTTGGGACCCATTCCTTTCGGATAGGGGCTGCTACAGAGGCTACAGCCAGGGGTCTGAATGTGGAACAAGTTAAACGTGTGGGGCGTTGGTCCTCCAATTGTTATAAAAGGTATGTGCGTTTGCACATGTTGTGAAGCCGCAATGATGTACTCACGCTTCTCGTTTTTGTTTGGTTTTCAGTTACGCAAGCCTACGAGGCGGGGCGGACTATGCAGTCGACCCAACACCGGGCCAGCGGTCAGACATCACCGGCTGTTAAAAAGGAGGTGTGGGTCGTGGGCCACTCATAAGTGAGGCGTGCCGCGGACGTATTCAAGGCAGGTGACATGGTGCACGTGGCTGGGGAATACGGGTACAGGGTGTCCTTCTACGGAAAGGGCGGTCTCTGTATTGACCTGTTCCAATCATTTTTCGAGGGTTTGCTAGGGCGGACGAGGTCACTGCCGTCTGTAGTCATAGTACATCTTGGGGGCAATGATTTGGTCACCTCTGGTAGACGACTTCTCCTGGAAGCGATGCTTTCCACTGTAAGTTGGTTAGCGAGGAGAGTTCCAGGGTGCACGATTGCATGGTCCCATATGATCCCACGGAAAGTGTGGCGGGGGGCTTTTTCGGTGTCTGCTTTAAATCACTCTGTGAGAAAAATTAATAACAGAGTAAGTAGGTTGTTCCGTGCCAATGCACTGCATTCTATCGCGCATGGATGTATTAATGATGACAGTATGTACTTGGGGGATGGTGTTCATTTGTCTCGGATGGGGAATGAGTTACTCATAGGAGACTTCATAGCTTGGCTGAAGACGTTAAACATGACCTTTAGGTAGGAGTGTGGTGGGGGGTCCGGATAGCCGGTCAACTATCCGGTCCTGTGGCGGTAAGGTCATGATCGGTGAGCACTAATTGGAAGATCCCTATGAGTGGGCGTCACCCATTACGGATGGGGGCGCTCGGGGGAGGTGGCCATTGGCCCCTCAACGGGGAGGCGGTCCCTTCTAAGGATAGGTCGCCGAAAGGAAAGGGAAGGCGGTCAAGGCCCCTTCATGGGTAGGAGGGGTTACAGCCCCCTCCTGGGGAATTTCCCGGGGCCAGTACGTCTGCGACGGCAGATGTGGTAAGTTGTGTGGGGTTTGGGGGGGGGTCTACGCTACCTTCTAGATACCTCACACGAGTCCTCGTACGACCTTTAAGTGGCGTCGAGTTTTATTGGGGCCCCCGTCAAGTCAAGGGAAATTGGTAGTTGCACTTGAGGTAAGCCTCTGTGCCGCCCCTCACAAGTGAGGGGGATATGTCTGGGTTAGGGATCTTGACACCGGTTACGACCTTGCCGTTGGCCCTTAAACGTTAGGATGTACAATTTCAAAAGTTAAGTAAATGTTTGGTAGGATGTTAGTTCGGCTAGGAGAACCTTTGTACTAGAGGATATGTTAAGGTTAGCCAAACATCGCAATGTGGTAATGAAATTGTACATAATATGAAACTGTTTATTTTAATGTTTTAATTTTGTTTCATATTTTAATAAATACGGCCCGGGAGGGTCACTCCCTCCCGTCTCCAAAAACTTCAGAACTGTTTCCGGTTTCCCATCCTTGGGGATTGTGTTGAGAGGGGGTGGCGGGTATCTCAGCCATATGGCAAGGGGCGACCAATCGGTCCCCCCGAACGTATGGCAGAGTACCACGATCCCCCCGGGAAGCCATCTTGGGCGGGAGGCGAGTCTCGGCTGGTATGCCCGAAGCGGCGTAGCCGGGGCGCGCCTTTTCCCGCCCTAGAGTGGGTTGGCCTAGACACTGACGCGGCTGGCCACGCCCTTGGGGCAGGCAGGGGCGGGTTTACGCCCGCCCTGAAGACGGATAAAAGGAGGAACAAGACCGGAAAGCATCCTCTTGTTCCTGTGCTCTGAAGCTGCACCTCCTCGCTGCACTTGAGCTCGAGACGGAACGAAGAGCCATTTTTGACCCACCCACCAGCCCCTGAAGACAGCGAGTGGTTTTAAATAAAGTTTGATTTATAATTCTTATTTTCGTTTACAGGTTGCGGTACTATCGTGAAGATTTTGAGTATGCAATAAAGAATGATCGTTTTGTGTTATGTTTTGCAAATAAAGTAATTCTGCTTTAGTGTTCATCAGTAGGCATGCTTTGAATAAAGTTGTTGTTGCTACTGTCTGTTATATTTAGTCTTTAGTTATTTAGTTATCATGTCGTATTTATTTTGGTCGGGCGGTAAGGTCATGATCGGTGAGCACTAATTGGAAGATCCCTATGAGTGGGCGTCACCCATTACGGATGGGGGCGCTCGGGGGAGGTGGCCATTGGCCCCTCAACGGGGAGGCGGTCCCTTCTAAGGATGGGTCGCCGAAAGGAAAGGGAAGGCGGTCAAGGCCCCTTCATGGGTAGGAGGGGTTACAGCCCCCTCCTGGGGAATTTCCCGGGGCCAGTACGTCTGCGACGGCAGATGTGGTAAGTTGTGTGGGGTTTGGGGGGGGGTCTACGCTACCTTCTAGATACCTCACACGAGTCCTCGTACGACCTTTAAGTGGCGTCGAGTTTTATTGGGGCCCCCGTCAAGTCAAGGGAAATTGGTAGTTGCACTTGAGGTAAGCCTCCGTGCCGCCCCTCACAAGTGAGGGGGATATGTCTGGGTTAGGGATCTTGACACCGGTTACGACCTTGCCGTTGGCCCTTAAACGTTAGGATGTACAATTTCAAAAGTTAAGTAAATGTTTGGTAGGATGTTAGTTCGGCTAGGAGAACCTTTGTACTAGAGGATATGTTAAGGTTAGCCAAACATCGCAATGTGGTAATGAAATTGTACATAATATGAAACTGTTTATTTTAATGTTTTAATTTTGTTTCATATTTTAATAAATACGGCCCGGGAGGGTCACTCCCTCCCGTCTCCAAAAACTTCAGAACTGTTTCCGGTTTCCCATCCTTGGGGATTGTGTTGAGAGGGGGTGGCGGGTATCTCAGCCATATTGGTTCCATCGTCATGGGGAATTGAAATGTATGCTAAGAAACCTAGGAACTCCTACATGGTTCCTCACTCTTAGCTGCGCTGAGTATGCATGGGACGACTTACTTCAATTTCTACGAGAGGCAAATGGAAACATACAAAATATAGAATTCAAAACACCTGGAGAACTGTGTTCTTTGGATCCAGTGAATGTATGCAGATATTTTAATCATAGATTTGAAGCTATGATGTCTTTTATTACCAACAAAAACAATCCGCCCCTGGGAGAGGTTTTGGATTTCTTTTGGAAAAAGGAGTTTCAAGCGAGATGTGCTCCTCACATACATATGTTGTTATGGATTAAAGATGCACCCAAATTTGGAACTGATTCGGATGACACAGTGATGAGTTTCATTGAAGAATATTCAACATGTGCTGTTCCGAAAACTACCGAAGAAAACAGTTTAAGGCAACAAGTTTTACGCTTTCAATCCCATCGTTGTGGAAAGTACTGTTGTCGAAAATTCAGAAACAAAGGACAAGTTCTACACAAAATGTCGTTTTGAGTTTCCACAACCAGTGATTTCTAAAGGAAGAGTAAATAATTTGATGTCTTCTCTTCGACATACTGTGACAAGGAAATCACCAAAAAATACATACAATTTAAAAAGAAACGAAGATTCCAAGTACATCAACGACTACAACCCAGTGATTTTGTCCATGTGGAATGCTAACATGGATATTCAGTTCGTTGCTGACAACTCTATTGCTGTGGCTCGATATGTGACGTCTTACATCACAAAAAAGAAAAGACAGAACTGAAGGAAATGTGGGAGGACATTTCACATGAAAAGAGTATAAGTAAAAAATTATACAGTTTTAGTCTGAAGATGTTGTTGCATCGAGAATTTGGAGCATATGAATGTTCTGATCGGTTATCACCAGCAAGTCTCTATGCCAAATCTAGAACAATCATTTGGGTGAGTTTAGGTCTTGCTGCAACACGAAACCGAGTTTTGAAATCTGTACAAGAAATTGAGTATTTGGCGGAGAAAGAACCAAACAGTACAGATATTTTGAAGACAAACATGTTGGATACATACTATCCAAATAGAAGTAGTCATCTTGGGAACACTTGTTTGTATGAAGTTCTGCAAAACTATAGTTATAAGAGGAACTTCACTGAAGATATCAATAATGGAAAATATGCTGTCATTGGGTGTGAAGGATATCTAGTGAAGCAGAGAAAAGGCCATTTGATTAATCATCGAAAATTGAGTTGCGAATCTCCAGACAAAAGGGAATTTTACTATTTAGATCTTTTTCAACTCTTTAAGCCATGGCGTACAGAAGAGGAACTACTTGGAGATTTTCTCTGTTACGAAGATTCTTTTAATGAAACCAAGGATACCATAGCGTGTCCTGTTTTTCCAAATTATCTGAAAATGTTGAACAAAGAAATAGAGCAAGAAGCCACAATTGCTGCAGAGATTGCTAGAGACAGTTCTCAAGACAGTCAGAGTTCTACTTCATTGAGTCAGGATCCACTAGGAGGACCAATTATCCAAAATGAAGCTGCCACTGCCATGGATGAGGTGGAAAGAGCTATGGAACAAGCTCAAGAGGATGTAGTTAACTTAGAAGATTTGGTGAAACAACTAAACGTTGAGCAGAAACAGATATATGACGAAGTCACAGAACAGATTGAAATAGATTCAGTCATGAGAAAAAAGAGTGCTCATGTACATCATTTAAGCCTGTCCGACTGTACGTGAGTGGAGAAGCGGGAACTGGAAAAAGTTTTCTGATTAAAGCAATTGCAACTTATCTGCAGAAAAGGACTGAATCGCTGCTGTCTTGTGATGTAACCGCTCCAACTGGGCTGGCAGCACATAATATTAAAGGGATTACTCTACATCGTTTACTGATGCTACCAGTTGAGCATGATAATAAATTGCAATACAACAAGCTATCTGGAGATGCGTGTTCTGAAGTTTCCAGAGTCCTGAAGAAAATGAAACTTCTTATCATTGATGAAGTAAGCATGGTCTCAAATCTAATACTTGCTTTTGTGCATTTGAGAATGCAAGAAATTCTTAGAACAGAGTATGATGTGTTATTTGGAGGGAAACACATTATTGTTTTTGGAGATCTACTGCAGTTGACTCCAGTGAAAGGACAACCAGTGTTTAAAATGCTCACGCATGAAGATACCAGGAAGTCTCTAGGAAGCATTGGAAACGTTAATATATGGTTATATTTCAAATATGCAGAACTGCTTCAAAATATGCGACAGGCAAAGGATGAAGATTATAAAAATATTCTACAAGATGTAAGAATCGGAAAACTAAGTGCATGCACGATTAATTTCAAATTTGTATCCAAATGAAAACATTCTTTCAGAGAATATTTTTAAGAAAATTACTGAGAACAAATCTGGGATATGTTTGATGCCAACTCTACAAGAATGTTCCATTTTCAACAACAAAATGGTAAAATTAGAAAATGAAGAGATTGTGAAACTGGAAGCTATAGATAAAATAGAGCATATGGGAGCAACAATTATTTTGTCAGAAAATTTGAAATCAAAATTAGATTCATTAGAGAAGAGGATATCTAAAACTGCTGATTTTGGAAAGACTCTGAATGTGTGTTTAAATTGTCGTATCATTTTGAGAAGGAATTTAAATGTTGAAAGAGGTCTGGTAAATGGAGCAATGGGTCATGTTGTTGATTTTGTGAATTATAGAAATAAAGATGGAATTGAATTTTTAAAAATTAAATTTGATGGCATTGAGCAAGTACAACAAATCAGTCGTTGTTCTGCTAGATTTTTGCTTGTAAAAGACTTATATGTTTGCTGAAAACAGTTTCCTGTTTGTTTGGCATATGCGGTGACAATTCATAAATCTCAAGGTTTAAGTGTAGATAGTGCTTTGGTGAACATTGGAAGTTCTGTGTTTAAAGAGGGTATGGCATATGTGGCATTATCACGAGTCAGAACTTTATCAGGATTGTACTTGATTAAGTGTGATGAGACAAAGATTTGTGCAGATCTAGATTGTGTTAAAGAATACAATAGGTTAAGAAGAGAGTATGCTCCACATTTTTTCCTCAATATCCTCTGTTTGAAAAACATATGGTAGGCCGAAAAAGAAGAAATGAGAATAATTGCAGTGAGGTAGTAGCAAAAAGACAAAAAGTAGATGAAACTATAATTGTAAGCAGAAAGAAAAAGTATTCTGTTGAAGATGCTGTTTGATTTCAGTTTGAAAGCAATTCTGGTGTCAACTGCTATGCTAACGTAGTAGTTAATGTTGGTTTTTTACTTCAAACTTTACAAGAACAGATTGTTGAAAATCGGGATCAAAGATCCTGCGGTTTATTGAATTCTGTGTTTGAGAAATGTAGCAGTGATAGAGCAAAAATAGAAAGTGTTTCAGAAATTCGAAATCTTTTAGACATATGTTCTAGTAAAAAAAAATGTTCACAGAATATTCAGCAGGATTGTCAGGAATTTTTAATGTATATGTTTGGTGTATTGGAAGATGAAGGAGTAGATGTAGAAAATCTTTTTAGCCTTTCTTATCAATGGCAGCATGACTGCGACAATTGTAGTTTATCAAGTAGTACTAGAATAGACACTGAAAGATTTATATATTTGACTTTACCAGGCTGCAAATCAGTGTCTTTTAATAATCTAGTTAAAGCAGCTGATTATAATATGGTGTGTACCCAATGTAAGTGTCCAATGCTGTCCACATTATTTATACAAACTTATGGTCAGTATGTCATTTTAATTTTCCAACGATGTAGACCTGATGGAACTAAATTGACAACTTCTATTAAAAATTTCGTGGCTTCACAGTTATCAATTTCAAGAAGAACCTTTGCAACTGTAGCTATTATTTATCATGGCAGTCCTTAGACAACATCAGGGCATTATACAGCTCATTTAAAATGTCGAAAAGGCTGGACTTACTATAATGATACTCATTTGACTTTCAAACAACGTTTGCCTTTTGACTTAAAGAATTCTTACCTAGTGTTTTTAGAACCAACATTTAAGTAAAGGTAATTGGCCGATGAAGACGGGAGCAGTTAATAACAGTTAGTCTACTGTTTAAAATTATATTGTGAGTAAAAGTGATCAAGATAATATAAAAATTCAAGTTCTCATATAGGTACTGTAAGTGGATCTCATAGTAAGTGATATCAGTATTATAGGAAATGTTGAACATGAGTGATCCAGAGATGGAAATATGAATATTTAAACATTGTGAAAATGTTGTATGAGCTTTTCTTTCAGAACGTCAGGAAAACAGTAATTTCAGAGTTTGTTTTGAGTAATTTGAAAACATACTGATATATCTGACACTATTTCGCCTTAAGGAAAGGTGAAGGAATGAGCAAAGAGCCATGACTTAACACAAGGAGGAAATGAAAACATTGAGACATATTTCAGATGTTCTTGGAGATTTTCTTATAGAAAGTCGATGAAATGGAAGTTTTAGAGAACGGCAGAGTATTTTCCAACGAAAAGGACCTTCATGATGTACTATTTGGCTGAAAGGAAAAGTAAGTGAATGAAAGATTAGTGTACATATGTGATTTTTAAGTTTATATGTTTTTTTTAAATACAATCTTTTAGATTGTGTTTTTTTTCCCGCTGTCATATGATGAATAGTTTGAACTCACTGTTTTTAGTGAAATTCAAAATATTCTGAGAACAGCAAAAATAAACTATCTAACATGTTGTACAATTTATTCTACAGTTCACTCCTTTCCCTCAATCCTTCTATATTATCCTCACTCCCTTCATCCCTTCACTCTGTGACTCCCCTTCACTCACTCTCAGTCATCTTCCATTCCTCATTCTTGTAAATGCATCCTCAATCAGACTCCTTTCTCTCTCACTCATTCCCCTTTTATTTACTCCTCTTTCCTGATTTAGTTTTGCTAACTCACATTCTTTTAGTATCTTACTTACCTTCAGTTCATTTCTCTCTTCTTCTTTTCCTCTCTGTCACTGAATGTATCTGCCTTAGTCTTAGTAATTTGCTCTCCTTCTATTTCTTTTTCCCTCTTTTTGTCCTTCTACATTACTTTAATTCCCTTTCTGTGTCCTTCACTCTTACTTGATTTCTTAGTACACTTTTATGATTTTTAACCTCTTGACCTGTCTCTTCTATTTTAAAATATATATTTTACTAATTATAACTTATTTTTTCTTTGCTCTTTCACAGATATAAAGTGTAGTAAAAACATGTAATTAAGTTTACATTAATTATATGGTAAGTGTGACTAACAAAATGTAGTTTGTCATCACCCTTTGCTTTAACCTCACTACTTTTCTCTCACCCTACCTCACCCCTGTTTCCTTACTCTGCTTCCCTCACTTATTCTTATCCTCCATGTTTACTTCTCTTTTCCTTATTTTCCTACCACATTCAACTTGTTTCAGACCCCCTGCTTTACTTCCCTTACCCTCTGTTCCCTTCGTTCTCTCCCTCACTCATTCCCTTTCCCTTACTCACTTACTCCACTGCTCTCACTTCTTCTCTCAGTCCCTCTGTCCTCACAGTTCCTCACTCCTGTTCCCTCACTCCGTCTCTCTCACCCTCACTGTCTCTGTCCTCTCACTCTGTCACTACTCTTTCGTCATGCTCACTCCCTATAACTCACCCACACTCCCTCACTTACCTTTCTTTTCTGCTTCACTCAGTCCCTTTCTGTCACTCCTTCCTTTACTCTCTCTCTGTCCTTTCTCTCCGTCACTCCCCATGTCTTACCCTTATTCACTTATTTCACCCTCTTTACTTACACTCACTGCTCTTTTCTTACCCCCCCTCACCGCTGTTCCTTTACTCTGGTTCCGTCACTACCCCTCATTCCCCATCCTTTACTCTCCTTCCCTTTACTTTCAAAACCCACTCACATTCTCCCAGTACCTCTGCTTTAGACTTCTTCCTCTCTCTTCTCTTCTTTCGCTCCCTTATTCATTTTCCTTTTTTCAGTTACACCCTCTTACACCTTTTCTCTGTCTTACTATCTATTACACAGTCCCTCTGTGTTCCTCCCTCTAGCTCTCTTTCTCTTAACATCACTCTCTCTGTCCCCTTCCCTCATGCTCACTCCTTCATTATTTTTTTTGGGTGCGCTAACGGGACGCTCACCGGTACGTGCACCGGGGCGCGCCGCAAGACTGTGCTTACCGGTACGCGCACCGGGAGCGCTCCAGGGCAAAAAAAAAAACAGGAACAATATGCATAAAAAAATAGTGTTACATAAATATACAATATAGGATTCATTATAAAAAATATTATATTACATAGCTATAGAAATTTGCTATTAAAAAACCTTTGAAGTTCACTGAAAAAAACATAGGTTTGAGGCCCTATATATAGTTAGGAATTAGCATTTAAAAAACCTATTAAATTCACTGAAAAAACCATAGGTTTGACCACAGTTATAGTTAGCTGGAAATTTTACTGACATAAGACCATTGAAATTCCCACGTTATAGTTAGTTGGACTCACCATAACTTGCGCGCCTGCAATGCACTGCTGATGACGTCACATATTACATCACTCATGACATGGTCAGTGACATCACTCATGACAACACTGATGACACCATCCTTGTAACAGAGTGACAGACCTCCTTTCAGTGTAATGTAACCCTTGAAACACATATTCAAAAATAGAAACTAACATTTTCAAAAAAATGGAGATACCCATACCAGTTACAACAACCAATTCAGTAATTCCACCATCTATATACACATCCACTCATTCACCAACAGTTCTATATAGTCACTCATACATATACTCATTCATCATCTGTAGTGATACACCTATACATCCTATTACACACCGACAGTCATCCAAAAGTTACTCACACACATACTCACACATGCAAATAAACTATTGAACATCCATTTATTTGCATATACAGCTATACACACACTACCACCTTACTTCTAAGGGAACTTACACATACTTACTCTCTTAAACAATCACTTATAGAAAACATACTTATTTAAACAAGAACTCTTTCAATCTCTCACTCTCACATATACTCACTTATATACATCAATACTCACATATAGTAGATTAAAACGTATGTAGTTTCTGATAAAGACACTAGTGAGACAGTCATTCACTCACTAACACACACATATACACACTCATTCACCCATACAGTCCTGCACATATGCTGTCTTCAAAACACATACAAACAAACAGTGAGGTAGTCATTGATGCATCTATGTGCTAAGTAACAGCCCCACCAAACCATACAGACACTCATACTGATACTAAAACAAAATCTAATAACACATATACACACACATGTAGCTACTCACCAACCCATGCAGCCACTTATACACAAAGTGAAACACTGATACAAACATTTAAATATTTAAACAATACTCGCTAATATATGTATTCACTAAGATACACTTAATAAGCCAGTTAACCAATCAAGTTTTTTTAATAAAAACATCCATTAAGACACTTATTTAAACATTTATTCTTCCATCGACCTTTACAAATATATATATAACATATTTATTTTTCAAAAAGACACACATTCACTGGATGGTGTCATCAGTGATGTCATGAGTGATGTCACTGACCATGTCATGAGTGGTGTAATATGTGATGTCATCAGCAGTGCATTGCAGGCGCGCAAGTTATAGTGAGTCCAACTAACTATAACGTGGGAATTTCAATGGTTTTATGTCAGTAAAAGTTCCAGCTAACTATAACTGGTGTCAAACCTATGGTTTTTCCAGTGAATTTAATAGGTTTTTTAAATGCAAATTCCTAACTATAACTGGTGTGAAACCTATGTCAAATGACATCACTGATGACATCAATGATGACATCTCAAATGACATCACTGATGACATCACTGATGACATCTCATTTGACATTACTGATCACATCACTGATGATATCATTCATGTGATACTATGATGAACCTCTTCAGACTCTAATATAACCTTAGATACAATCAGTGTAAACAGACACTCACAGACTGTCACTCATCCATGGAGTTACTCACACAACTAGTCAGTCATGCAAAGAATCAATCACACCTCCATTTCCTCAACTATACAGTTATACACACCTTACTTATTCAAACATATACTAACACATATTTACTCTCTTATACAATCCCTGATACAAGTTCACAATGATCCATACAGCCACTCACACATTCACTGGCTCTTATGCACAGTTATTTATATATGTCAACTCTCACATGTACTGTGTCTTACATGTGTACTTACTTTGACATGTAGCACTGAGATATCCATTCACTCACCAATACACTCATGCACACAGTCAACCGCCCATACAGCTGTTTCCACATGCACTTTTGAACCCATACATATAGTGAATCAACTGCTCACACATCTATGCACAGAATCATACACCTCCCAGCCACCCACACACACACTCAGTCTCCCGTACAAATACTTGGGCAACCAATCAATAACCCATATAGTTACTCATATAGCTACTGATCAACACATGCAGCAGTTTACAGAACAACAGACATAATGATGCACAAATTAAGACAGTTTAGTTACTAACCCATGCACTCAGTGAGACACATTTAATCACTCACTCATACAGTCAGTCATGCACCTACTAATCCTTCATCCAGACACTTATACATCCACTCATTCTTCAATATGTAAGACATATTTTAACTTTACAGAAACATACAGTCACTGGATGTTGTCATCAGTGATGTCATCAGTGATGTCATTTGAGATGTCATCAGTGATGTCATCAGCAATGTCACTGACCATGTCATGAATGATGTAATATGTGACATCATCAGCAGTGGATTGCAGGTGCGCGATATATAGTTAGTGCAACTTACTATACATGCGAATTTCGATGGTTTTGTGTGAGTAAAATAAGGTTTTGTAAATGCTAATTCCTAACTATATATGGTCTATAACCTATGGTTTTTTTAGTGAATATATATTTATAGTTAGGACCTACTTTCCATAGGAAATCCACAACATTCTATTTGGAATAACTTTGGTGCCGGTGGACGAATCTTCGGGAATTTCTCCAAGAAAATGGCCTACTCGGTCCGCTCCTTCACTGAAAGTTTGGGGGTGAATGGTCAAGTGGGGGCCGAGAAAAAAGGGGGTGCCCAAAACTTGTTTTCCCCATGCAATTTTCCATAGGGACATTTAGCCAGGGCTACAGCCTGAACGGCTGAACGGAATTACACAAAATGTGGCAGAAAGATAGAGTTCTGTTCGCATAGAGTGTTTCTTGTTAAATGGTGTAAATCGGTTCAGTAGTTTCTGAGAAAATTGCAAGTAAAATCATAGCGATATCTAGAGTCAGAGCTCAGTACGCGTACTGAAATCTGTTCAATTACGAGCGCGAACTGCATGCTGATTGACTGTGAACTGTCTGTCAACACTCGAAACCAGGAAGTGTTGGTGGCCATATTGTGCCTCGCTAGAACCGAGTCACAAGAAAACAGTAAAACAAAGTTGAGAAATAAGGGAAGGGGGTAGGGTAGAGACATTCTGACCCTCTAGGCTTGCTCAGGGGGCCGTACATGGGTGTTTAGTCTCAAATTTTTTTTTTTTTTAAAGAAAAATCGCAGCGCATGTAAATACCTACAATTATGAGCAGGAGCTGCATGCTGATTGGCTGTCAATACTCCAAACCAGGAAGTGTTGGCAGCCATGTTGTTTGTCGGGAGAGCAGAGTCACAAGAAAACAGTCAAACAAAGTTTAGAGATAAGGAAAGGGGGCAGGGTAGAAACATTCTGAGCCTATAGTCTTGGTCAGAGGGTGGTACATGGATCTTTAGGGTAAATTTTTTTTTTTTTTAAATAAAAAATGGCGGGGTACTCGTGCAGTACTTGTAAGCGGTGGAAAAGGTGTGGAAAAAAAGTAGAAGTCCGTTTTATTCATTAGGTCCCGGGGAAAATTACGGGGGCAATTTTTCTGCATAATGGGGGCTTGTAAGGTGCTCCGAGCACTGGGGAACGGCACTTCTCTGGTTTTATTTTGTAGTATGCGGGGGTGGTTACGGTCCTACTCCCCGCAGTCTCAGGGAGCGGCACCCCTCGGGTCTTTTTAAAATATATATATGTTTTGAGCTCTCCCTCCCTCTCTCACCGTACACGTCGCGGGGAACGCCACCTTTCTGGGGCAGTGATTTGTAAAATGACCTTCCAGCTCTGGGTACCTGCATTGTCTGGAGTTTTTTCTTAATGTTGGGAGGGTGGGCTTGATAATACATCCTTGTTAATTCCCATAGAAGCCTATGTTCTGGTGTTAACATGTGCTTCTATGGGAAATAACAAGGCCGTATTATGAAGCTCATTATCGCCGTTTTATCTGCAGTTTCCTGCCAATAAAACGGCGATAATTTTAACACCGGTCCTTGATAATATGCACCTAAGTTTACTGGTCAAAAAAAGAGCAATGGTCCATATTATCAACAAAAGGGGATACATTATCGTCGCTTTTATCGGCAGGAAACTGCCGATAAAGCAGCGATAATGGGCTTTATAATATATCCTTGTGAATTGCAATAGAAGCCCAGGTTAATACTAGAACCTGGGCTGCTATGGGAATTTACAAGGGCCTATTATCAAGCCCATTATCTTCGCTTTATCGGCAGTTTCTTGTCGATAAAAGCGGCAATAATGTATCACCCTTTACTGATAATATGGCAATGACAAGCATATTATGAAGGGCCGGTGTTAAAACTATCGACGTTTTATGGGCAGGAAACTGACTATAAAACAGCGAAAATGGTCTTGATAATACACCCTTGTTAATTCTCATAGAAGCCCATCTTCTGGTGTTAACATGGGCTTCTATGGGAATTAACAAGGGCGTATTATCAAGCCCAGACTCTGCCCCTGGAGGGAGTTGCGGTGAGACAGGTGGAGCGGGGGAGGGGCAGGGTGGGGGATTTGTCGATAAAAGTTGCGATAATGTATCGCCTTATGTTGTTCATAATATGCCACTTCGTTCCGTGCCCTGCATGGCATTTTGAGATGCAGGGCGCGTTACGAAATTCGGGGCATATTATCAAGGACCGGTGTTAAATTTATCGACGTTTTATCGTATTTGTAGCGTATGCTGAGAATGATTAGCAGTAGAAACTATGGTGCGATCACTCTCTCACTGTCAAATGAGAGCACAGGGCGAGCTATGAGAATAGTTAGAAGTGGTCACTTATTGGAGATTAGATTCAGCTGTGTGTCTTATTGTGCGATGTTAGGCAATGCTTACATGATTACGGTAACTGAGCGTGTGGTTTGATTAAAAAAAGTTGTGTTAACTCCTCTACATGGGAAGCTGGATGTTTCCATCTGGCTGTCGATTTCGACCTTGAAAGCAGAGTCAACGAATGAGTCGTATAAGAGCGCTATTGTCTCAAAAAGAAGTCGCTCTTACATCTGCTAGAGAAACATTTGTCCTTCATGTAGCAAACACCCGCACAGAAGTGTATGCTTTGTTAAATACAGACTTGCCGTGGGATTTTATGGAGTTAATTTAAACTATCTTTAATGCGTCCTCGAGTAGGGGGTTAGCTTACTTTTTTAAAATTATAAGAATTGGTCTTGTGACTTCTGTAGAAAGTATATTTGGTGTCTTGTCGGTGTTTTTTCGTTGCATTTTTTGAAGCATCTTTGGTGAATTGTGCTTAATGGTCACATTAGTTGCCAGTGTGCTTGTATTAATTTGTTTACTTTAAAATGGATGCACATCTTGCAGCAGACGACAATATTTCTCGGTTGTTGCTGGTCCGCAACAACCGAGTTACTATGGCGTGCTGCCTCTTGCAACGTTGAGTGCAGCTTATGGATTATCGTTTTGATTCTCCTTTTTCACATGCGTTCAGCATGTCTTCCATTGCCTAAGCTGTGATTTCGAATGGGCCCCGGATTTGTGTCTCTGCAGTACTGTGTCTCCAACGCGGATTATGACCAGTTGATGAGTCCTTTAGTGGTTCATGACGTGCTCTGTTCTGGTGGCGTGATTATGGCCTTAGCAGTGACACATGGAATAATGGGACGTTGGAATGTTTTTGCAGTCTATCAAAGAGCGAATAACTTTTTGGGGAAATGTGAATCTGACTCTGGTTTTTATGGAGTCATCTTCCAGCAGTTCTTCAGAGGGAGATTTCATTCCTGAAGAACGTCCAAAGAAGAGGAAAGAAGCTTTAATTTGGACGTTTTTCACTTTTCCAGACGGTCAAATAAAGGTTAATGCGCCAAAAGTAACCTGTAAAATTTGCGAAACAACTCTTTCAAGGGGTGATCTATGTAAAAAAATACTCCTTTGGCACAGCAAATATGGTGCGACACGTGAAGAACTTGCACCCCAAGAGCTTTGCTCGAACTGCAAGACGAAGGTTACACAAGAACCCACCTGCTGCTACACTAAGCACATCAACTGCGGGAGCAGCATTTTCAGCAAGCAGTCCATACCCACATATTGATTCTGACTTTGCTAAAGTTAAAATTCTATGCATTTATTGCGATAAACTTTTGTGTTACGGGGAACAGTCTATAGACTAGATGAAATGCAGGATGCAGGATCATTGCTGTCCTCGACATTAGTTGTTCTGTTTTTCATTCTTTTGTTCCGCTTGAAAACACACAAAAAATACAAAGCAAAAAAAAACTGTTCTTTTTAGAACTACCTTCACTGGTCAAAGAAATAATTATATTTCTATGTTATTGTGTAAAAGTTTGTCAGAATGAATGTGTAGTTCATAAATGAATGAATGAATGAATATGTTACTAGTGTATGGAGAATGTGAAAGTGCAGAACTATAAGGAACTGCTACAGCATAAATCTATAAGGTGTTTATCTATAGTATACTGTAGTATGTCCGAAGCACTTGAATGTATCATATGTACATAAATATGTTACAAGTCTATATTTCAATTTGCGCTGCTGGTGAAAGTGCCTGGGTGAATTTGTATGTGTATGGGGTGGATTTACAATCCCCTTGTGCCTCTTTTACACAGCCTTTGCGTCACTTTTGTGACACAGCTGTGGTGCAAAATATTTGCCACAGTGTGTGCTATTAACAATGTGACGCATCTGGAGAATGTATTACATTGTAAAGCTCTGCATCGGAAGAGGCTTTCTTGTGCAGAAGGGGGTGCAGCAAGGCCTCCTAAAAGGGACTGAGTGAAATGTATAACATTTTATTCAGTGACTTTTGCACTTATGCTGCTTCAAAACCTTGCACATGCTTGAAGCAGGTGTAAGCATCGATTCAGCATTGTGAGCATAGGGCCCCAAGAGAATTGCTGGAGCTGTGTTATACTTGCAACCGAAGTCAAGCAATAATTCATCCAAAAATTACTTTGCACTTTAGTTTTGTTATTGTTTTATAATAAGAATATGAAATATAATCTAAAAAATAAAATAAATATAAATATTTATATTAAAAATATAAGAAATTAGTATAAAAAGAAAGACATAATAATTAATACATTTATAAATTATCATTTACAAAACCTTTGAAATTCACTGAAAAAACCATAGGTTTCACACACATTATAGTTAGGAATTAGCATTAAAAAAAACCTTGTAAATTCATTGAAAAAATCATAGGTTTCACACACGTTATAGTTAGGAATTAGCATTTAAAAAACCATGTAAATTCATTGAAAAAACCATAGGTTTCGCACGTTATAGTTAGCTGAACATTTCTCTCATACAAAACCTTTGAAATTCCTCCCTTATAGTTAGCTCAGCTAACTATAACTTGCCCGCCCGCAATGCACTGCTGATGACGTCAAATATTACATCACTCATGACATGGTCAGTGACATCACTCATGACATCACTGATGACATCTCAAATGACATCCCTGATGACATCACTGATGACATCCTTGGGGCAGACCTCCTCTTACTGTAATATAACCTTTGATACACACGATCAAAAATAAAAACTAAAATTTTCAAAAAAAGGAGATACCAATTCCAGTTAGAACAACCTATTGAGTAATCCCAAAATCTATATACACATCCACTCATTCACCAACAGTTCTATATAGTTACTCATTCATGTACTAATTCATCATATGTACTCATACACCTATATATCCTGATATAAACCGACACTCATCTATAGTTACTCACACACATACTCACACATGCAAATAAACTATCAAATATCCATTTACTTGCATATACAGCTATACACCCACCACTACACTAACGTCTACAGAATCATAGACATACTTACTCTCTTAAACAATCACTTATAGAAACACATACTTATTTATACAGGAAGTCTTAGAATCTCTCGCTCTCAGATATACTCACTTATATACATCAATACTCACATATACTAGTTTAAAACATATGTAGTTACTCATAAAGATACTATTGAGACAGTCAGTCACTCACTAACACACCCAAACACACACTCATCCACCCATACAGTCCTGCACACATGCTGTCTTCAAAACACATACAAACAGTGAGTCAGTCATTCATGCATCTGAGCGCTAAGTAATACTCCCCACCGAACCGTACAAACACTCATTTTGGTACTCGAAAAACCAACTAATAACCCATATACACACTCATGTAGCTACTCACCAACCCATGCAGCCACTTACATACAAAGTGAAACACTGATACAGATATTTAAATATTTAAAGATTACACGCTAGTACACCTATTCACTATGATATACTTAATAAGTCAGTTATACAATCAATTTTACAAAAAAAACATCCATTTAGACACTTATTTACCCATTTATTCTTCCATCGACCTTTAGATTTACATATATAAAAAAAAACATTTTTCAGAAAGACACACATTCACTTGATGATGTCTTCAGTGATGTCATCAGGGATGTCATTTGAGATGTCATCAGTGATGTCATGAGTGATGTCACTGACCATGTCATGAGTGATGTAATATCTGACGTAATCAGCAGTGCATTGCGGGCGCGCAGGTTATAGTTAGCTGAGCTAACTATAACGGAGGAATTTCAAAGGTTTTGTAAGAGAGAAATGTTCAGCTAACTGTAACGTGTGAAACCTATGGTTTTTTCAATGAATTTACATGGTTTTTTAAATGCTAATTCCTAACTATAACGTGCGTGAAACCTATGTTTTTTTCAATGAATATATATATATATATATATATATATATATATATATATATATATATATATATATATATATATATATATATTTTAGATCCAACTTGCTTCCCATGCGCTGCAGCGCAGACAAATACACGGACACCAGATGTAAACGCCGGAGACAGACTTGAATTTCAGATGGTGATTTATTTCATATTCGTGCAAAGGGTGCAAGCCTCATCAGACGCATTTCGGGCACTGGCTGTGACCTTGCTCACTGATATATATATATATATATATTACCTACTGGCGGTCGCCAGTAGGTAGTTATAGTGAGGACCTAGTTTCCATAGGAAATCCACAACATTCTATTGGGAATAACTTTGGCGCAGGTTGATGAATCTTTGTGAATTTCTCAAAGAAGATGGCACGTTACGCTCCGCTCCTTCCCTGAAAGTGTCAGGGGGATTCGTGAGGCGGGGGCCGAGAATGAAGGGGGGTCCCAAAACGTGTTTTCCCCATGTTAATTTCCATAGGACGATTAGACACGGCTACAGCCCGAACCGCTGAATGGAATTACACCAAACTTGGCAAAATGGTAGGGACTGGTACGCAGTAGGGCCTTTTCCATATTTTGTGAAAATCACTCAAGTGGTTTTTATGAAAATTAGCTTAAAAAAAATGTATATATCTATATGCGCCCTTCCAGCACTCTGGGTACGCGTACCGGTAAGCGCACCCGGCGCGCAACGGAAGTGCGCGAGCGGAAAGCTGATTGGCTCTCGGGTGTCTGTGAACATTCCAAACGGTCCAGAGAGTCCGCCATCTTGTGTCTCGGTAGAACCGAGACACAAGGGGAGAAAAACAAAAGGGGAAAATGTTAAAAGGGGGCAGGGTTGAGACCCCCTGTCCTCCTAGGTTTTCTCAGGGGGGCCTAGAAGAACCCCGAAGGGCAAAAAAGCTATTATTGTTTTTTTGAAATTTTTGTGGAGTACGCTCAGGGCGCATGTACAGGTGCGCGTACTGTTGCGCGCACCCTGAGCGCACCGGACTTTAAAAATATAAAAAAATATACAGGAAAAAACATTCAAAATTAATATTACAAAAATATAGAATATTGGAATATTTAGAAAAAAATATAAAAAGTAATAGCTATAAAAATTAGCTCTTAAAAAAACTTACTCACTCCCTCTGTCCTCTCACATCCTCTCTCCCCTTCCCTCACTCCCTCTCTCTTACCCTCACTCCCTCCATCCACTCACTTTGTCACTCCCCCTTCCCTCACGCTCAGTCCCTTTAACTCACCAACACTCCCTCACTTACCTTTCTTTGCTCCCTCACTCAGTCCCATTCTCTTACTCCTTCCTTCACTCCCTCTATCTCCTCACTCCCACTCCCCTTGTCTTACGCTCACTTGCCTTTATCCACCCTCTATCACCCCTCTTTCCTCAACCTCACTGCCCTTCTCTCACCCTCCCTCACCCCCGTTCCCTTACTCCACTTCCCTCACTTATCCTCATTCCCCATCCTTAACTCCCCTTCCCCTCACTCTCCTCCCTCACTCACCGTTTTCCAGTCCCTCTGCTTCACTCCCCTTCCCCTTCTTTCCTTCCTTCGCTCCCTCAGTAATTCCCCTTCCCTCACTCACCTTACTCCACTTCACTCACTCCTTCTCTCACTCCCTCTGTCCTCTCACTTCCTCACTCCTCTTCCCTCACTCCCTCTGTCTTACTCTCACTCCCTCGGTCCCCTCACTCTCTCACTTCCCTTCACTCACCGTCACTCATCTTCCATCCCTCACTGTCATCAACTCACCCTCACTCACTCCCCCTTCCTTCTCCCTCACTCCCCTTGCCTTACTCTCACTCCCATTACTTTATCCTCCCTCACCCTCCTTCCCTCAATTTCAATCCCCTTTTTTCACCTTTACTCATTCCCTTCCCTCACTCCCTGTCACTCTCCTTTGTTCACTCCACTTCAACTCACTCCCGTTCACAACTCACCTTCCCTCACTCCCCTTCTGTCACTCGTTCCCTCCGTCACTTTTTCCCCTTCATTCAGTCATTTTATTCATTCATTTATTCAGTACACATTCTTTGAAAAAAGAATGGCACAATATATAAGGAAGATAGCTCTTTTTGGAGAATTGGAGGTAGTTCTGAAAAGAACTTTTTTTTTCTTCTTACATTTTTTTTCTACCTTTTAAGAACGATTTTATATATTTTTGGGATTTTTTTCTGAGAAAAAAAAAACCAGGGAATCCAAACCTGCTCAACAGGAGCAAATAAAAGGTGAAAATTTAGGGCTGGGAAGAGCAGTGGTGCTCCTCCTTCTTACGGACAATTAGTTCAATGCTCTGCTCCCCGTAGCAGAGCAGTTGATCACACTGTTTGCAGTGGATTTTCAAATCTGCAAACACCTGCTGGTTGTTGGGGATTAGAGTTGTTGTTCCTCTCCCCGATGATGTTGATGCTCCAGTGGAGGTGGTGGTGCCATCTCTAGGGGGATTGCGTGCCAGGTCCCTGGTGCTCTCCCTGGCAAAGTTGTTAGGATGCCTTCTCTCCACATGCCGGACCAAGGTGGCATTCCCAAAGCTGTATTTTCGGGTGGGATCCCCACATGACAGAGTTGTGTCGCATATCCGGCATGTTACTTTTGCAGCATTACATTTCTTTTCCCCTTCTGGGAAAGTAAAAAACTTCCAAATAAAATGCTCTTTAATTTTTTTTGGGGTGGCTCCTCAGGTAGGAATTCTACATCAGAATCTGTGGATGGGGTCCTGGGAAGCAGACATCCTTGAAAAATGAGTGGTGGTAGTTTGAGAAACAGGCAAGAGGTGTTCGCTCAGCAATTGCAAAGAGGTAGTGAGGGAAACGGGTGGGGACTTTCCATAGTTGTGAAAAAAACTGTAATGAACCAATCAAAAGTGTTGTTATAAGGTCACATGGCTTGACGCGCGCTTACGCTGCGTGCTCCGGGGCACTTACGGGGGCGCTTACGCGGCACGTACGTAGGCGCTTACGGAGGCGCATACGGGGGCGCTTACGCGGCGACTATGAATGACGTTTTGCTCGATTTTCGGAAATGCGCTTAAAGTTGAAATATGGTTCTTAAAAATCAAAAATACTACTTTTATGAGTATGCCACTGAATGTCTTGCATTATTATTTACTTTAAATACATAACTATATTTTTTTTCGCTCGCAGGAATTGCTCTCACGCTACGTGTATGGGTGCGTGTACGGGTGCGCGCACCCTGAGCGCTCCGGAGTTTCAATATAAAAAAAATATACAGGAAAAAACATTCAAAAATTAATATTATAAAAATATAGAATATTGGAATAAATAGAAAAAATTATAAAAATTAATAGCTATAAAAATTAGCTATTAGAAAAACTTAATAATTCAATTAAAAAAACGTAGGTTTCAAACTCGTTATAGTTAGGAATTAGCATTTAAAAAACCTTTGAAATTCACTGAAAAAACCATAGGTTTAACAATTGTTATAGTTAGGAATTAGCATTTAAAAAACCTTTGAAATTCACTGAAAAAAACATAGGTTTCACACCAGTTATATTTAGCTGAACATTTTACTCATACAAAACCATTGAAATTCCCACGTTATAGTTAGTTGGACTCACTATAACTCGCGCGCCCGCAATCCACTGCTGATGATGTTACATATTACATCATTACTGACATGGTCAGTGACATCACTGATGATATCACTGATGACATCTCAAATGACCTCACATTTCCCTATTATTGGTCATCCTTTGAATTT